>NC_058404.1:169937955-170009076 GCF_002201575.2 Neomonachus schauinslandi
TTTTTTTTTTTTTTTTTTTTTTTTTTTTTTTTTTTTTTTTTTTTTTGATGTGTCCTGTTGTGAATGACTTCAAGCTGACTGCCCCAGGTCTCCTGTTTCTTGTAAGAACCCAGGGCTTGCTCTGAGCCAGCATCCAGCAGCCCTTGCATGCCTTTTTTCTGCCTAAGCACACATACACTCTCTGCCTCATGCCGGGAGGACTTTTCTCCCCTTTGATATTTGAGGCCAAGTCAGAGGCCCTCCCCCCTTTCTCCATTAACAGGGATCTATTTTCCCCTAGGATTTGCATGCAGCCACAGTTAACCCGGACCCCAGTTTAAAAGAGTTTGAAGGAGCAACACTCCGCTATGCATCTTTGAAACTCAGGTAGGACATGGGAAGGACCTGCCATAATATGTGGCTTCGTGCAGCTAGAGTTTACAGTAGAATTCTAAGTCCAGTTTTCTGTTTTTCTTTCTAGAAATGCCCCACGTGCTGATGATGACGATTCTTGCGGTATCAATAGTGACCCAGAAGCCAAGGTTTGTAAGAAACGTGCTTTCAGCAGCCAGGTTATGTTCTTGCATCGAAGTAATGGCTTTGGAAATGGCTCAGTTTTTATAAACTGTCAACCCAGAGCCACTGACTAAGGAATTATTCCTCCATCCTCTCTCTTTGCTAACTTCCCCAACACTTGAAATAAATCCCTAGGCCACGTTAGGTTTGGGAGGATTTCCATAACCATCAACACTGTGCCCATATCTCACTACCTCAGTTCTTTGCACAATGTAATAAGTTACAATTATTGTCCGAGTGAGTGGGCTTCAGAAGCCTTGCAGAGCAACGGGAGGGGCCATCGACAGGTGGTACGAGGCTCCTCACGCCCACCTCTTCCAGAACAGCCTCACACCTGCACCATCTCTCTCAAACACAGGCCTGATTTATGATGGGTCCCATGCCTGGGCTTTCATGTGGTGTGGTCGCCATCTTGAAATTCTTAATACTCTTATCTTTGGATTTGTGTTTTTATAAGCAACGTCCAATGGGGCGATGCCCCAGGGAGTTGGAGCCTTGGTTTAGGAACAGTCCTGCTATCTCCCCACCTCCCTGAGAGGTTCTTGACTGCTTGTTCCCCTCCTCCTCGGCACCTCAGGCCCTGCCACACATCCTCATCCCTGCCTCCAACCAGCAGTCACTACTGCTAGTAGGGGCCTCACTGGGAGCATGGGGTGAGTTGGCTTGGGACACACGTGCTCCCATGGCATCTCGAGAGAGGGCAAAGTGGTGGCCTACCCAGCCCAGGCTGACAGCACAGTGGTGTGTTGGTGGGGGGCAGTTCAGCCCACTCCCAATCCGGGTAACTGGTGTGTTCTGGCACAGATGTTGTGGTATACTTGAGGGTCACCCATCTGCTGCACCTCAGGGTAGGGGAGATGGGTCCACAGGAAAGGGGTATTCCTGACTCAGTTTCCCCATTCCTGGCCAGGGCGTGGGCGCATTAGTCCACCAGCTCAGGGGATGGAGAACCCAGAAGGTGTTGGTCCCTGGCAGCGGGCAGGGCCCCTGGGCATTTGTGAGGGTCTGCGCTTACCCTGCAGGTCTGCACTTACCCTGTAGGTGTCCCGTGCCCAAGAGAGCATGACTTTAAATACCAAGGAAAACACACCATAATGAGTGAAGAGAGAGACTGCAGAAGAAAGGCAACAATTTTCTTTCAGCCCTTTTTATGGCAATTTTTCCCCTGCCTTTTGAACAGGGGCTCTGCATTTTCATTCTGCATATTACCTTTCCATTTGCAAATTATGTAGCTGGTCCTCGATATTTTTTCTCACTCCCGAAGCTGATCGGTGTCTGTGAATAAAACAGCCAATAAGCTCCCTTAGTAGTAGTTAAATGGGGAAACACCATGCAGTTTCAAAACCTTGACTCCTCGGCTAAAAACTGCCATGCTGTTATCAGGGCTGTGGGAATCGGGGCTCGCAGTTGAACGCCCCCCGCCCCGCCGCCGCTAATCTGCCCGGCTACGTGCTCAGCACAGCCTCATACGGTGAAGGCCATCCCCAAGCCAGCGGCATTCTGAACAGGTCCGTGGGCTGCTAACATGCTGGCCTTTAAAGATAAGTTTTATGGCAGGGAGCGGATACAGTAAAACAGGAAGGCGGGCTGGGACTCATTTGCTCTGCGCCCAGGTGTTTTACAAGGGTTATCGGCGGAGGCTGGAGGCGGAGGGGGAAAGGGCTGCGGGGTGATGGCCCCGTGAAATTGATGAGAGTGGGCGGGGAGGGGTGAGGCGGGAGGGGAGGTGGAATTGGTTACCAGGAACAGGAGGCCTGGTTGAAATATGACCCAAGTTGTGCTTTCTCTTTTTACCTCTCAGTGGTCCTGTTTGCTGAATTCTTTATCTGCCCCTTGCTAGTGCCCGCGTGTCTGTTGAACACCTATTATGAATTTGTCCCTGTTAATAAGGAGGTTCCGTGTTGCCATAAGTTACCGAAGCTGGACTGAGTTCTAAACAGAAAGATACATGTATCGTATTATTTATTTTATATCCTACTTTGTTTTGTAGAAGGTCTTGGAAAACTTAGGAGAACAAATGCGTTTTTTTGAAAGGCACAGAAAATGTAAAGAAATAATCAGTGCATCTGTCTGTACTGGGATAATAGACAAGAGTCAGAAAAGATCAGGCCAGCGCGACGCCTGGGTGGCTCAGTCTGTTAAGCGTCTGCCTTCGGCTCAGGTCATGATCCCAGGGTCCTGGGATGAAGCCCCGCATCAGGCTCCCTGCTCAGCAGGAAGCCTGCTTCTCCCTCTCCCTATGCCTGCCGCTCCCCCTGCTTGTGCTGTCCCTCTCCCCTCTCTGACAAATAAATAAATAAAAATTTTTTTTAAATGTAAAAAAAAAAGAAAAGATCGGACTAGGGAGAAGAAAAAAATATGGCTTTTCAGATCATAGGACTCTGCACAGTTATGGAAATTGACCTGCAGGTTCATTTTTGTGCCTCTTGGTGATTATTTACATCGAGGATTCTTAGGGTGAATAGGACAAATCCCTAGGACAGCTCAGAATCCTGAAAAGATGTTGGCAACCAACCCCGCCCGCCCTGGATTCTGATGGTCCCCATGCTGTCATTATCATTGTTGAAGACCCCGCAGCACGGTGAGAGGGCAGAGGGTTTTAGAACCCTATGTCATATGAATCACAATGTGCATGAGGCAGAAGCCTCCCAGTCCTGATGGTGTGTAACCGTTTTTCTAGTGCTTCTTTATAAAGTAACTGTAATAATGAATATTTATTGTTAACTTTTTGCCAGGCATTGTCCTTAAGACTTTATTTCTGCTGGCTCTCATCCTCACAAAAATTCAGTGGCCTATCATTATCTGTATGTTGCAGATGAGGAAACTGAGTCATAGAAGGTTAAGCAGCTAGTAAGTAAATAACATCAGGATCTGAATCCAGGTCATGTAGCTACAGACCCCAGGCTCACTAGACTTGGAGAAAAAAAAATTCCTTACACATTGCAAATTTGAAAGTTGCTAAGAGAGTAGATCTTAAAAGTCCTTATCACAAGAAAAAAAATTTGTAACTATGTATGGTGATGGATACTAACTAGACTTATTTGGGTGATCATTTTGCAATATATGCAAATATTGAATCATTGTGTTATACACCTGAAACTAATATAATGTTACATGTCAATTATACCTCAATTTAAAAAAAAAAGGAAAATTCTCACTTGGAGCTTTACTTAGGGGCAACCACCAAATGATGTGTCCTCAATAATATTCCAACTATACGTAGATATATGGAAATTTGGATTTTGTCAATCGGTATTTCATAGCATTACTCATTGGAAGCAAAGGGCAAACACCCAAGCAAAACTCATTTCAAGTAAATTGATAGAAGGTTACGACAGTGTGGCCTCGCTTGCTGGTCTGACTTGAGGCAGTGATGAACTGGACTTTAGAAGTGGAAGAGATGGGCTGCAGGGTGTTTTAAACCCTCCCGTAGTAGTATGATTTCAACGAGGCTTATGGTCAAGGTTGGGCCTAGAACAGGAGGAAGCCAAGGGGGCTGGCGTGGAGATAGGCTGCATCGCTGGTGATTGGCAGATCTACACACTTTCATTCGCCATGGACACAGCAGGGTTGACGTTCCTTTGAGGCCATTGAGGAGTCTGGCTGTGCTTCTCTGGATGAATGCATGCTCACACTACCTCCCAATGGAAATGGGCACAGGAAGCCTTGCAGGGAACGCCAAGCTGTTCTCTCCGAATTGCTGTTCTCTCCGAATTACAACCATCATAAAATCCAGCAGCCCTAAATGAAATTATTCTTTACCAATTTTGGAAAAGCCAGTGAGCTTGGAACTGACTTCAGTGAAGTCACTTTGGAGGAGTCCCCCCACAACACACACGCACCCTCTGTCCTTCACCACCTGCCCCCTTCATGCCTGTTTAATGTCACCTAGAGCACCTAAGAAGGGAGGAGTGGCAAGACCTGGATTTTTCTAGATGTTCAAGTTCTTTTGTAGAAGTAAGTTATTTCTTTAGATGACCCTGCACATTCCTTCAATCTGCCAAAAACTAGAAAACTGAGTGCCCCCCAGATAAGCAGAAAGTATCCTTTCTTTAGGAAAAAAATAATTAATTTCATGTGCCATGGAATTATAAATATAGCCCCTAAGGGCTGATTACTAAAAAGTTATTATAGAACATGTCTTTCTTCCTAAGTGAAACTTAACATGCTAAAAAAATTAAAATCATTTTCAGGCTATCAGGATGTGGGTGTTGCAAACCCTCTCCAGCCACTGTGAGTCTGGGCACCTTGACAATCAGTTGTTCAGTGAAACCTCTAAATAGCGATGCCAACGTAAAATGACCACACCACCCCCACCACACCCACAGACACACCCACACGCACGTGCACACACACACACTCACGCACGCATACGCCTCCCTAACCCCCTCCCCAAAGGGCAAAGTATTTTTATTTTTTACTTTTTAAAGATTTTATTTATTTGACAGAGCACAAGCAGGGGGAGAGGCAGAGGGAGAGGGAGAAGCAGACTCCCCGCTGAGCTGGGAGCCGGACATGAGGCTCTATCCCAGGACCTGGAGATCATGACCTGAAACAAAGGCAGACGCGTAACCATCTGAGCCACCCAGGCGCCCCAAGAGCAAAGTATTTTTAAAACTCTGAAAATGTTTTTCAAGCCTACCTACTTTTTTGTACAATAATTATTTTTGTAGTTGATAGTGATGGGTGTGTTTGTGTATAATTTTGCGGTCTTCATTTTTTTTTATTTTAAAATGATTCTAGATTTACAGAAGAGTCATAGAGATTGAGTTCCCATATACCTACTTCACCTAGCTTTCCCTAATAACATCTTCATAATCAGAGTACAGTAATCAAAATTAATAAATCACTCTTGATACCATATTATTAACTATAGACCTTATTCAGTTTTTCATTTTTTTCCCCACTAATATCCTTTTTTTTTGTTCCGGGACCCAATCTAGGATACTATATGTCATGAGTGCTACTATATGTCATGGTGCCTGGGTGGCTCAGTCGATTGAGCGTCCGACTCTTGATTTTGGCTCAGGTCATGATCTCAGGGTCGTGGGATCGAGCCCCGTGTCAGGCTCCACGCTCAGCATGGAGTCTCCCTCTTCCTCTGCTCCTCCCCCCATTTACACTTGTGCTCTCTCTCTCTCTCTCAAATAAATAAATAAATAAACAAATTAATTAATTAAATATTTAAAAAACTTATTTCATATGTTCCTTTCCACAGTTCTCAGATTTGTCGTTCTTAACTCCATTGATATTTACTACTGCATTTAATGAATAGCACTGTGATCCATCTAGGCATCCAGTGGCCATGGGAGCAACAACTTCATAAAACTAGGTGACTTTTTTCCTCCTTGTAGGTTGCTAAGACCGGTACTATTGGGTCAGAGGCTGTCGGTGTATGGCTCGGTCACCTGTGGCAAAACTGCTTTACAGAAAGGATCCAGCAGCACATAATTCCACCAGTAATGTCCTAGAATACACCTCTTTGTTCACCGCCCGCTTTACTCTAGGTTTTGTCATTTTAATAGATGCAGCCTAGTTGTTCTTGCACCTGAGCTACTGTGTTCTCTAGAATGTCTTCTTAAATTATCGAGACAGGACGTTGCTTCATGAAACTCTCTTGTTTCTGTCCATTCTTGGCTGTTTCTTCCTCGATGCATATTTTTCTATGAAAGTTTTAGATAAAAATTTTATTTAGGAATAATTTTGAATATACAGAACAGTTGCAAAGATAGTACTGAGAGTTCCCAAATCCCCTTTACCTAGAGTCCCCTAATGTCCTGTCTTACATAACCATAGTACATTTGTCAAAACTGAGAAATTAACAGGAGCACGAAACAATTAACTAAACACTTTATTCTGATGTTACCAGTTTCTCTTCTGATGTCCGTTTTCTGTTCCAAGTCTAATTCAGGGTACCACATTGTTTTGTTTCTATGCATTTTAAATTTCAAATTTTATTCATTATTGTAATCTCAAATACTTTAATCATTTTTTTCTTTGTCTCTTTTGTGTTACTTTTCCATGTGAAAAAAAAATTTTTTAAAGATTTATTTATTTGAGAGAGAGCAAGCAAGCACGAGCGGGGGGAGGGGCAGAGGGAGAAGCAGACTCCCCACTGAGCAGGGAGCCCCATGTGGGACTCCATCCCAGGACTCCAGGACCATGACCTGCGCCGAAGGCAGCCACTTTACCAACTGAACCACCCAGGCGCCCTTTAACATTCCTGTATACACGAACCTTTAGTAGATGTTTGCCTCTTGTGCTTCATTTGTCAAGAAGGCAACCCCTGGCCCTGTTTGGGCCATCAGGTAGCTTGCATTTCTAAATTCCCATTAATTTGTTGTCTGACCTTTGCTCATCCTACTTATAATACCTTAAAATCCAAACTTAGCCCCATAAAGCTGTCCTTTCCTAATGGCGTGTAGCACATTGCTGGCCAAACTCTTGATGATAATGATCAACACTAAAATAAAATATTATAGTTAAATTGTAGAAAACTTAATGCTTTGAAAAATGTGTGCTAGTTTCTTAGAGTTCTTTCTCATCCTTTGTGTCACGCTGCCTGGACTTCTGTAAAGGAGGGGTGCTGCCACCTTGTGGACAGTATTGAAAATTACATCTTTAAAGAAATCCACAAAGGGCACCTTTCATTTGGAATCATTGAATTGCTTATAGCTGGAAGTGACCCTGGAGATGATCCAAAGGGCCTCCTTTACAGGTGAAAAAAAAGTCAGTCCCAGAAAAGATGAGTAAATAACTTTCCTTGGGTCACACAATTAGCTAGTGGTGGAAATGGCACTCAAAGGTGGGGTCTCCTGGGCCTTGGACCCCCCTCCCCTGTGTGAGTGTATAACAAATCATTTCCAGGATATTTATGAAGAGAGGTCTTTAGAACTGCCTGTAGAACCTTCTCCTCTGAAATCCATAATAAAGGACCTGGGTAAGGGGATGATTTTGTTCCAAGCACTTAATTCTCCACCTTTCAGCTTCCACCTCTGTGAAATGAATGTGTGATCATCTCAGAAGTCACTCTGGTTCCTGAGAAACGTTAAGATGCCAGATGAAATGTGGCAGTCCTGACCTATGGCATCTGGAGACGGAATAGTGCAGTCTGATGGATCTTCAAAGATGGAGAAGGGAAGAAAGCATAACTGGCTCTGTCATGCTCTCCAGGGCTGGAGACAGGCTGCTGGCCCCCCTTTTCGAAACACACGCTCAGCCTGTGTTCAGCACGCAGGCACTCACAGGCTAAGTTTTCCTACAAACATGAGGCATCGTGTTTATTTTCCCGAATTATAGAGAAGAAATTGATGCTTCGAGCAGGTCGCATAATTTATCACACAGCTAGTGACTGGTGGAAGGAGGACTTGAACTCAGATGCTTTTGACCTGAAAGCCCAAGAAAGCATCAGGCCCACCCACTCCCGATCATTGGTTCCCTAAGCTGTGAGGGTAAAGCTGAGACTGCCCGGGTGTTTTGGGTAGAGGTAGCAGAGATGCCAGAGGTGAGTATGGATGAGGGAACTGCAAGGTCATCGCTTGAGGACAGGCCACCCCCCCCCTTTCTTTTCACCGTCATCCAGACTCGTGTGGTCCAGACCTTTGCAGTGCTTTCAGACTTCCCTGCCCATGTTGGCAAATTCAGATTAGGGTGTTGTGGGGCGAGACAAGGGACTGTATTTCTGTTAGGCTCCCAGATGCTGCTGCTGGTCTACACACAACACTTCGAGTAGTAACACCGAAAAGTTTGAAACCTGCCCAATAAGGCATCCTTTCCGTGGACCTTCTGTGGGGACATAGCCTTTCTGCACAGCACTGGCCTGCTCTGTTATGGTGCATTTGCAACCAGTTCTCAGCTGTTGGGGGATTTTTTAACCAGGCGCTGGATTTTTGTGTAAGCTCTGCTTGTCTACTTCCTCTTTTGGTATATCCTGCCCCAGAAGGGGGGAGAAGGGGGGATGGAGGTGATGCATATCAGTCCGATAGTGGGTTTGGTGGAGGAACTTTCTGAAGCGCATGATGAATGAACATGAAATTCTAATATTCCTCCGTGAGCTTTATTTATCTGTGCCCTCCCTTGGTTCCTATTAGCATAGATTTTCATGAAGTAATCATATTAGTGGCTACGGACTTGATTAGCACGAACAGATGAACAGGAAGGGGTAAGGAGTATCTACTCATTCAGATTTATTTCTGGTCTGGGTAACAAATTCATTATCATTACTTAGCATTAGTATGGGATTCTATGTCTGTGTATAGTTCTTATAATTGACATTTATTTCATGTGGCACAAGTTTTTCTTTCAGAAATCCTGATCTGTATGAAAAGGGTGGATTTGATTTCTGTTGTTGATGCCTTAATTGCATCAAACACCTTTACTGAGTGCCCAGTGCTAAAGGAGAAGCTGTATCATAAATGGTTAAGAGCATTCTGGGATTTTGGACCCAGACTGAGTGGGTTTAAAGCAAGACTCTGCTGTTGACTAGCTGGGTGACCTTGGGCAAGTTGCTTGCCTCTCTGTACCTCCATTTCCTCTTTTGTAAAGTGGGGATGATGATAATACCCACCTCACACGAAGTGGGGTAAACATTGGGTTGACATATTATAAACATAAGATATATGTCACGTGCCTGGAATTATCCCTGGCACGTAATAAGCATTCTCTATGCATTAGCCATTTTTACTATTTTTAAACAAAGAGGAATAGATATCTTCCCTGCTTCGAGAGGCAGACAACAAACAGGCAAATGCGATGCATTGTTCTGAGTGCTGACTTATCATGTCATGAATGGAGACTGTGCCAGGGGCATCTACCCTGGCCGACAGTAAGGGGTGGCTCACGTGGTTTTCCAGAAGGAGAGGATACCTACGCTGATGCTAAGCCTAAGGGTACTTGCATTGCCACAGGACGGAGTGATTCTTGCCCGTTCTGTAAATGTAAATGCAGAAGATTTGAAAATATATGTAAATCTGTGTTCATTTTCAGCAAATGCTTTAAGGAACAGATCTATTAATAAGTTCATCATTGGGGCGCCTGAGTGGCTCAGTCGGTTAAGCTTCGGACTCTTGATTTTGGCTCAGGTCATGGTCTCAGGATTGTGAGATCAAGCCCCGGGTTGGGATCCGTGCCAGGTGTGGAGTCTGCTTAGGATTCTCTCTCCCTCTCCCTTACCCCCATCCCCACTTGCTCGGGTGCATGCACGCACTATCTGCCTCAAGAAAAAAAAAAAAAAAAAAAAGGAAGTTTATCGTATTTGTCCAGTGCTACATATTGCATTGTTTCTGTTATCTGTTCCTGTATACTTATGTAAGAAACCATGCCAGAACTCGGGAGCTTAAAACCACTATTTATTTCGCTCATGATTTTGTGGAATTGGGAAAGGTTCAGCAGTGCAGTTCCTTTCTGATCCACATGGAGGCAGCTGGGGCTGGAAGGTCCACTCCCAAGATGGCTTCTTACTCACATGCCTGGCAGCTCAGTGCTCCTAGGCTTCTCTCTCTCTTCACCTGGCATCTCATCTTTCAGGGCCTCTCCCTGTGCCTTGGGTTTCTCACAGTCGTGGTCTCTGGGTAGGCGGGTGTACTTCTCATGTGGTGTCTGGCTTCTAAGAAGCCGGCAGCTAAAGGCACCAGGTGAGACAAGGCTGTTCCTCGAACTGACCCCACATTGCTACCATACTCTGTTGATCAGGACGGTCCCGGCCCAGACCAAAGGTGGAGACATGCACTCCGCCTCTTGAGTACAGAGGATGGGAGGCTTTGTTGCGGCCATCTTTGGAACATCCAAGCTGCGGTAAATGTCTTTCCCACATTTCAGTCGTTCAACAAAAATGTCTTTAGTGAAGGGCATTATCAACACAGTTGAATCAAGAAGCCAAGGCACAGAGCCAGTGATGAACATACCAAGTCTTGGCAGAATGAGATTCTTCCTCTCGTGTGTGGCTTTTGGGTTGACATTCACAAAGAAAATACAGACTATCTCATTCAAGCCTTAGGAGGAGTGGGAGGAGCACCAAGAGGCAACGTGATCTGCCCAAGAGTGCGTGGCTCGTCTGGGAAGAGCAGAACTCAAAGCCGGTCTTCCTGACCCTCGTTCAGCACGGTTTCCCACTGAGCAGAGCTGACACTCATTCTCGGACATGGAGCCATCGTCCTTGGATGTTTGTTTTGTCTCCTAGCCCAGAGGAGCTTTTTTTGTGTTTCTAAGACTGTTTTCCTCCCTTTATTTGCCAACACGGCCAAACATAATGCTGTGTTTCTGGCAGAACCTCAGCTTCCTTTCCCTTATTAATGTCTGGTCACTTCACTTGCGTGAACGAGCGGTCGGGGAATTGGCAGCCATGTTGAGCCCCCAAGTTTTGAAGGGCGCTGTTGGAATGAGACGCACTGTTATCCATCGTTGGCAGCTGTGCTTCGTGGCAGCAGGTGCCCGGAAAGGCTAATTAAGGAAAGGCACCTTCCTCTTCCCCGGAAGGAGGGCAGCGGGAAATGGGTGAGGTGAGCGGGCTGCAGCCAGCAGCGATGCTGAAGAGGAGCGTCTTGAGAACGTGGCAGAGCAGGTGTGGGAACCTGGCCCTGTGGGATCCGGGCAGAGAATTGGGGCCGTGGTCACAGAACTGAGCAGCCTCGGGCAGAAGCAGCGGCAGTGCGTTCAGCCAGCCGAGGGGGGTCGTCCAGGAAGGGCCAGCTGGGCAAGACCGCGGGGTCCTGACGCTGGCGAGGCAGGCTGCCCGGAACTCTGCCAGCAGATGGACAGCACACCTTGTTTCCCTCACTCCCAGGACTCATCAAAGCGTGAAGCCGCCCAGATCAGAGTGTGAGTTCTTCCTGCACTCCTGGCTCTGCTGCTTGTAAAGCTTACAGTCAGCCTTCCTTGTTTTCAGTCTCTGATACCGACAGTTGTCTGCCGTGGATTCATCCATCCATTTGCTTGGCATGTATTTATTCAGTAGCTATTAAGTGTCAGCTGGGATGAGGTCCATCAGACTGGGGAGGGGAGCAAAAGAAAACAATGCAGCAGAGCAAATGGTGGTCTCGTTTAAGAACGACAGTGACAATGTTGGTGGAAGAGAGAACTTGCAACTGTACATGGGATTTCAGTTGCTTCATGTTGAAGGCAATGTTTGAGATCAGTTCACTAAGCAATAACACATAAATAATTTTAATTGACAGTTTAAGCATCTGTCAGTAGATGAATGGATAAAGAATATGTGGTGTATATACGTGTATATACATATATATACATGATGCGCACACACACACTGGAGTATTATTCAGCCATGAGAAAGAAGGAAATCCTGCCATTTGTGACAACAACATGGATGGATCTTGAGGGCATCGTGCTAAGTGAAATAGGTCACACAGAGAAAGACAGATACCATATGATATCACTTATATGTGGAATCTAAAAAAGCCAAGCTCGTAGAAACAGAGTGGTTACCAGGGGCTCAGGGGTGGGGGAAATGGGGAGATGTTGGTCAAAGGGTACAAACTTCAGCTATAAGATAGAAGTTCTGGGGACCTAATGCACAAAATGGTGATCACAGTCAATAATACTGTATTATAAACTTCTGAGTTGCTAAGAGACTAGATCTTAATTGTTCTCATCACAAGACACACACACACACACTCACAAAGATGATCGTGTTACAGGTATTAACTAATGTTATAATAGTATTCATATTACAATATATAAATGTATCAAATCAACACATTGTATACCTTAAACTTACACAATGTTGTATGTCAGTCACATCTTTAAAAATAATTAGTTTAAAAGATAATTTCAATTGACCTTGTGACCCTCAGACTAAAAATAACTTCATTAAGACTATGGTTAGCTATTGAACCAACATGTTCTTAACCCAGATCTCTAGCCAGATGATGCTTTAGTTTACCTTCTATTGGCACAGAGCAGAGAGGTGTCCCTTTGGATTCTATTACAATCTCTCATTCTCTTAGCAGTTTTGCTGCTTAGAAAGGGGCAGACAGGCTCCTACCTGGGGCCCACTTTTCTGTTCCAGCCACATTACAATGGTCAGTCTGAGTGGCAGTGACCCCCCGCCGCATCTCTAGCAAAGCTGGGAAGTTGGCCCATGTAAATGACACATGGAACCCAGAGCCAGAAATACATGATTTCTCAAAAAGCCCTTCCCATGATAGCCATGATTTTTTTTAAAGCTGTGAGTTCAGATGAGGTCTGTAGCAACCTAGAGCTTATTTAGACAGTGCTCAGTTTTTTCCCTTTACACTAATGCTGTAGACCAATGTTACTCAGTAAGTAACATAAAATGCTGTATGAAATTCATCTCTCTTACTTCAGATATTCTTATATCTGAAGACATGTTTTAGTTGAGATCTAGAAACAACGACATGAATGGACGCCCAGCGTAGACTGTCATCATTTGGGAATGGTAGAGGGTGGCGGGGAGAAGGAAACTCACATTACTCTGATTCCATCCACATGCTGAGCACCCTACTGGGTGTGTGACATGCTGTGGGTCATCTGATTCTCCGAATGACCCTGCAAAGAACGCAGTACTATTATTCCATTTTACAGATGAGGAAATTGAGATTTACAGAATTTAAGTCACGTTTCTAAAATCACAAATCTATTATGTCGACAAACTAAAATTTGAACCTGAGTGAGACAGACTCTCAAGCCCATGTTCTTTCTGATAATCAGATGATCATGATGATAGCTAATGTCCATTGAGCATTTCCTATTTGCGAGGCACAAATATACCAAGGTGGTTTGGGGCAATTCTCAGCATGCTCAATTTTCTGTCTTTGAGGCTCATCTAGCACCTCTGAAAATGGCAATGACAGACACCCACACAGTGCTACCGCTGTTCTCTTCTCTCACAAGCTCTGGGAGGTGTGTTCTTTTGTTTCTCCTATTTTTAGTTGAAGCTGAGGGATAGAATCTTAGGTGACTGGCCCACAGTTCCATAGCTGCTGAATGGAAGAGCTGCGGTTTGCACCCAGGCAATCTGGCTTCTAAGCCCAAGCTTTTCGTCTTCAGACTCTTGCCTGTCATGTAGGTGGGCCTTCCCATGGCCCCGTGGGCATGTCTGGTTTGTTGCTCTTATTTCCCATGTGATTGTTGTGGGAATTCTATACCACCAGCTCAAGTTTACCTGAAGATGTGCGATTGTTTCAGATTGAGAGGAAATACAAAATATGGTTTTTGTGCGTGTTTTGTTTTTGGTTTTGGTTGCTTGCTTTGTAGTGGTGATCCCAGGCAGTTGACTCCCAGTGAATGACAAAAGAGGAAAACCCAGCCACTGTCCCTGTCCCTCCTGCAGGGCCATGCTCCAAGTGGAAAGAGTATGAAGTAGGAGCTGGAAGACCTGGGTTCTGGCTCCAGTTCTGTGGGTGAGGAGCTGTGTGACTTTGATAAGTCACTTAACCTCTCTGGACTTTGCTTGTCTCATCTGTAGAATGGGATGATGCTAATGCCTATGCTGGGAACCTCATAGTGTTATTGTGAGGACCAAAGAAGACGTTATACAAGTAACCAGAGAAATGTTATAGAAGATGTTATAGAAATGCCTGGGTAGCTCAGCCGGTGAAGCGTCCGACTTATGATTCCAGGGTCATGAGATTGAGCCCTGCGCCGAGCCTGGGTCAGCCTCCGAGCTCAGCAGGGAGTTTGCTTGAGGATTCTCTCTCTCTCCCCCCCCCCCCTTCTCCCTCTGCCCCCTCCCCCTGTTTCACGCACAGGCTTGCTCTCTCTAAAATAAATCTTAAAAAAATAAGAAGAAATGCTTTGATAACCTGCAGCTCTAGCTGAACATAATGTATAATTTTGGTCTTCCAACAGTTTCTTCACAAAATTGTGCTGTAGTGGGGTTCCCATAGTCCCATCAGCCGTGCTGGGTTACGGGTTTGGCTGCTGTGTGGACAAAGTCAGCTGGAGGCCAGTCCCAGGCATGCTCGCTGGAAAGCACCTGCCCCTTCTCTCTAAACCCTGAGCTTGGGAATCATTGTAGCAACTGGAGCTTTACAAAGTGTCCTAGCTTAACACAAGCAGCAGAAGTTTGTTTTCCAGGCCTTAGGAAAAAAATTAAAATGGGAAATGTCTGGGAATACAATGGTTGTTAATGGTAATGCAGAGAGTACCAGCCTCTGTATGCGAGGAGTTTCAGTCTAATTTCCAGAAAGGAGACAGTGATGATATGTATAAAGAATTCCCTCTATGTCAGTGGGATTGTTGGTCGCCTCATTTTATGGACAAAACAAGCCTTGAAACAATTTTTTGATTGGTTGCATTCCCTCTGTGTGAGTGTGTGTGTGTGTGTGTGTGTGTGTGTGTGTGTGTTGTGATTTTTCACTTTACATAGAACAAATCACTCTTCCCTTTTCCTTTGTTAGAGCACGGTTATGGTAAGCATTCTTCAATTCAGAATTCGTCACTGGTTCAGCCAGAATGGGAACGGAGCCCCTGAGTCCAGTCATACAAGCCTTCCTTTCCTGGTGCCCCTGGTTTAAGGCCAGAGCGGGCTTAGTCTCCAGAGCCCTGGTTGAAAAGGTGGGGCTTTAGCTAGCAGGGGCTTTATGCTAGCTTAAAAACAAAAACAAACCAAAACAAAAAACAAACTTAATCCAGGGTTCTATGTAAATATTAATTGACCTCAAAGTTGCCCCCCTGTTGCAGGGACTGTGGGTGGGCTTGCTTGCTCCTCTCCCGCCCCCCCCCCCCCCCCCCCCCCCCCCCTCCAGGGGCTCAGGACTTACAAGGATCTCCAAAGAATGAAGGACTGCAGCATTATCTGGCCTGCTGCCTTGAGCAGCATTAAAGCACTCTTACCATCACAGAGATAAATAATGTGGCACCTATAAAACATTTTCCCCAAAATCTTTTTTCTTTTTTCTTTTTTTTTTTTTTTAAGCTTATTATAAAGTTAACACAGAGGGGGGAAATTGACACAGGAAGCTGAGAGATTTCCCAGCGGCCCACGGCATATTTGGGCATTCCATTAAAAGTAAAACGTCTTCCCATTCCTCTCAAGTTCTTTGAGGCTCTCTCTCTGTGAAGGATGGGAGGTCCGCCAAGGGGAGCGTGTTGTCATGCCAGCGCCAAGTCCCCATATGTTGGCGGGGTGATGACATGCTGGTTGAAGCTAGTCTTCTGTCCCAGTCGAGTAAGTCGAGTAATGTGGTCTGGCTCGCCCTGGGGCACATCCCATTGTTAACATGTGAAGATGTTCTGAAGATATAAAAACAAATATTATTTTGTGTCCTGTAGGTACTCAGGTGTGAACTGCTGTTCTCTCCTTCAAGGTGTAAAGGCTCTTCCCAAAGCACTTTTAACAGTGGTGTGGTCAGCGCTTCAGTGCGTTGTCACGGAGTGTTCACTCAGCATACTGTCTTTAAAGCTTTGCTCCAGAGATAAGGGCTCACAACCCTTTTGGTAGAGGGTTCCTTATTTTAGTATCTTTTCCTTAAGAAGTTCGGTATTACCACTGTCCAACTCTCCTTGCAGTTCCAAAGCCCCTACCTCTTGCTCAATAACGTTGTGTGAAAGGACAACTTTGGGTTGGCATTTTCCCCACACTCATCCAAATACCTCAAGATACCCTTTTCATTCTTCTCTGAGAAAATTAATCTGGACTCCCTCCACTGTTCTTTAGAACTCACAGGGCTCATGTTGCTTTGATTAGTTTTGCTGATTTTTCTCTGGATACGCTGCATTTTCTCAGAAGAAAAAATTCATCAACAGATGTTAAGTGCTGAGGATGTGCTTGGCACTTACCTAGGCATTGTAGGATATAAAAAAAAAAAAATACTCTGGTTCTCTGACCTCAAGTGGCTCTTGGGGGAACCTGCAGGGGACAGTGGAAGGGGCACTGTGTTGAGAATCAAGAGACCCCTCCCCCCCCCCCACATACTCATCCATACCTGCCGCTCACAGGCTGGGCGACCTGGGGCAAGTCACTTTCTTTTGATGGGCCTCATCGATCAAGTAGAGGACAAGAAAAGCTTTGAGTTCAGTTCTGAAAACAAGGCTCAGAGGCTAATTGGAGAGCTGGAATTAATTCAAAGAATAGAGCATTACAAGATGAGCTATTTACTATCTACCACAGGAGTTTAGGAAAAGAAGAGTTTGGGAATGAGGCTTCTTGAACTTGAGCCAGCTGTCTCGGGCCCAAATCACTAGACCCACTGCAGCTCCATTCTGGGCATAGAAGGCCAGTTGTCCCCCAGCTGGCTTGGTCCCTGTCTGGGAACCCTGTCCTGGGGAGGGAGCCTGTAGAAGTCAGAATACTATGTTCTCCCTCCTTCCCTCTGGCCCTTCCCACCATGTTCTCTGCACCCTGTCTCTGTCCAGACTTACCTCACTCACTGCTTACTCCCTTGTGCCTCATTACCATCCCAAGGCTTTGTGACAGGATCCAATCTGCAGAGTCACATCACCTCTTGGGCTTTTGAGAAGCCATTGCTTTGCAACACTCTTCAGGTCCCTCCTCTCCTTGGTGATTTTGTGTGGTCACCAAGGTTGGTCACAGTCATGCTTGCTCTTAAAACAGTTGTTGTTTTTTTTTTTAAATATTTATTTGAGAGAGAGAGAGAGCGAGCACAAGCGGGGTGAGTGGAAGAGGGAGAAGCAGGCTCCCCGCTGAGCCGGGAGCCTGATGCGGGACTCGATTCCAGAACCCCGAGATCATGACCTGAGCTGAAGGCAGTCGCTTAACCAACTGAGCCACCCAGGCACCCCGATAGAACAGTTTTCAGTTTCTGGAGCTACTGAGCGTTCTTAAGGCTCCTTCTACCCATCTTTCCTTGTGTCCACACACACGCAAGTTCAAACATGATTGTGTTAGAGACACAGGTATATTGCCTGTCTGGAACAGAAACCCAACAGATAAGTCGACATGGGCCAAAGATGTTTTGTTCAAATAGAAACCCATCTTCTTGCATTCGGAAACCCTGTATTACCCTAGTACAGGTGAGAGCTTCCAATCTCCACATGAAGAACAGGGGGGGTGTTACTACCTTGGGAACTTGGTGTATATCTCTTAAACAGGCTTGGTAATGGCAGCCCCACAAGGGGTGTCTTTGGTCAGATAAAGTCTAAGATGTGTCTGTTCCTCAGATACCTTGTCATCTCTAGGATTACCTTTTTAGCCTTTATTCTAGTCTATTCCTGAAAATGCCCTCATTTTTCATATCTCACCCCTACCCTAAGAATGCAGTATATCTAATTTAAAGCGAATTTTTTAAAACAACTATTTAAAATTCTTCTTATTCTTGAATTGCCATAAATGTCTTGGAAGAGCCCCTCTTCACGTTCACTCCATCTTTGCATTTATAGGTAAGTAAGTGCCAGTTGGTCACGGACTGTTTCTGTTTAGTGGTGGTTCCTGAGGAAACCCCTGGAAGACAGCCTGCCATGCCCACTGCACTCCCTGCGAGGCAGATACTCATTCTTGTTAGCGGGTGATGCTCTCGGGACGTGGGTTTACTCATTTGTGAAATGAGGTGGTTGGGTTCCAGGTCCCCAGAGCCCTTGTGTTCTGGGTCTCTGCGCCATGGTTAAATGCTTTTCCTGTGTGAGTACTTACAGACTTCTAGGAGTCAGCTTCGAGAAGTAAAACATCATAAATGCTCTCTTTAGGGTTGGTAATAGCAGTACTTATAATTAAGGTCTTTGTAGGTCTTTGTAGGTCTGAGCTCAGTGAGTTCATTTCAGGCGCTTTGTAAAATGTGCAGATTTTTTGTTTCTTGGTGAGTCGTGAAATAAAACCTTTCTTATAAACCAACAACAAAAATGCAGTCAGTCCTGATGATGATAATTATAGCTCACTTTTACTAGGCACCAAGTACTGCCCAAAGCCTGCTTTACATATATGAACTTATTTAATGAACTCTTACAGCAGTTGGGTCCTATGCTTAGGGGTGGGGGATACGGCAGACCAACTCCCCACCTTTGTGTGATTTACCTTCCAGTGTGAGGAGGGAGATAAACAGCACAACACAGAAGTGGAATATAAGTACAGTAGGTGAAAATACTTACGCTATCGAAAAAAATAAAGTAGGGAAGACAGAGCTAGATCTTGCTGGGAGAGGTTACAGTTTTACATAGTCAGGGAAGTTCCCCTGAGAAAGGGACATCAGGTGAGATGTGAGGGAGGGCACCGGGTAGATAGTGGGGGAGGCCAAGGTGAGCACCTGCCTGGTGGAGGAGGGACCGGCCTGGTGGGAGGCCAGTGTGGCTGGAGCCGTGTGAGTGACCCATGGGGACAGGAGTGGGATAAGATGTTAGAGAGGTATCTCACAGTTGGAAATGTCCAGAGAGATCTTTTAGCCCAAACCCTTCTCCCTCCTTGGCTCCCCTTCTCCTCTCTTACTTGTTCAATGAGGAAAGTGAAACCTAGATAATCAGGGGACATCCTGTAGGTCACAGCTACTAGCAGCATCAGGACAAGAACCCATGGTTTCATGGCTCTTAATCCCGCTTGCATCCTACTACCATAAGATCCAGAAAGCGTAAGAGGAATTAAGCTCCTTTCACTACCCCAGGCCCCTCCATCCTTGCTCTGGGATGAAGGGCAGATACGGTTGATGCTCATCATTTGCGGTGGTTCTTTAAAATCCTCTAAAAGCACTGCTAACACTGAATTAGCAAATACTGAAGCATTGCTCCTAAGAGAAATACAGAACTAGTTTCCTGGGAGTCTCTGGTCACATTTTCATCAACCTATCCGTACACAACCTTGTTTTATGTGTGTTTCTGTTTAAAGACACCTTATTTAATGTATACTGTTGATTCATTAACACTGAATTCACGCCAATAGCACTATAACTTGTGCCTGAATGGAGCTTACCTAGCACACCTGTTTCCATAAGGCACCTCACAGCCTTCTTGCGCTTGAGAATCCTGGACAGCACTTTAGCACTTTGCTTCGAGGCCATATTAAACAGTGAAATCATCAAGAAAAAGCACAAATGCAAAAAATGAGATACTACATAATCACATAAAGAACACTTATTGACAGTAGGAGAGCTAAAACAAGAAGGCAGAGTATTGCCTTGTTCAGCCTCAGCTGGGAACGTGCACATCAAGCAACCCGAATTTTTTGCCACTCTTACATGTCCAGGAGTGACCACAGAAGTGCGACGAGAATTGATTTGGGGGTTACAGATAAAATTCAGCAAGTAGGTGAATTTGCGAATATGGAATCCGCAAATAGTGAGAATGGACTGTATTTGCACTTGAGCCATTCCAAGGAAGGACTTCATTCAAGACCAAGCAGCGTCACTCTTTGTGGAGTCGTCCACTGGGCACGTTTTAGAGTAGAGGGTCAGATCAGTTCTGAATGGCCTCAGATACTACCTGTCAAGCATGCTTTTGGCTAATTGTTGTTAAGACTGATACTCTGTTTATTCAAAGATTGCATTTTCCATATTGCAAATAGGCTTGTTATTAGTTGAGATTGTATTTGTAACTTCCCCATCTCCCCAGTGTCCCAGCTCTGACTATTCCCTGTTTCCCCAGGTCCCCAGCCCCTGGCCCAGAGGGAACAGCCTGTCTCCTGAGTTCAGGCTCTCTCTGCTCCTTTCTTTGGATCAGCATCTCCTCTAAAGCTCACATGGCCACCCTGCTTTCCCCAGCAAAAGAAAGTGGCCTACTTTATGTGCAGAACTTGGATATTCATTATGGTTTTACTCTGTGCTTACTCTGCAAATAACATTTCTCAGCTTTACAGCAGCAGAAATATAATCTATAGTGTAAATCAGCCATGTGGATCACAGAACTTGCCTCCCAGTCTTTTCCAAGACTCCTGCAGGGGAAAATTAAAATACCATTCACACTTTCAGGGAGTAAGAGTGGTTTCCCAGCAGTGCAGACATCTGCTGCTTATCAGCAGGAATAGAAGCGGGATCCTGCCAGCGTAGCTCCTTGGCCTGGACTTGCACGGGCTCTTACTCCAGCTCGGGGAGTGTGGGCTGGGAAGCTGGTGTTTACTGCTACAGACTCAGCTTCTGTTGGCATTCAGATGTCTCCAGCAAAAGTTCCCTTCTGTCTAACATGGTCCCTGTCCCATCAGGAGAAGTTTCTGTGGTTACTGTCAGATCATGATTCTTGGAGATGCTTTGTGGGGACTCTGAGTTGTCCTGGGCCGTGGGCTGCGGCAGGTTGGAGCCATCCAGGAGGGTCATGATTGGATGTTTGGCTGGGTGGGGGTCGGGGGTGGGGGAAGGATTTGACATGTGCCCTAGTTGGATGTGTGAGGTATCAGGTTTCAGAAGTCCCTCTTGCCCCCAGTCTTCTACCCTTAGTGAGAGTGACCATTTCACATCATATAAAAAAGAGCCTTTTGCACACGCTTTGACCTTGCCCTGCAAGGGTGGGGTTATCCCTCCAAGGATGCAGAAACTGAGGACAATTAATTTGCCGAGGCCACAGCCAGAAAGCGGTGGTCCCGGATTCCTGATCAGATCTGGTCTGCTCTTGCCATGTTACCTCAGTCTCCAGCTTGAGTGCCTGCATGTGACAAATATTTATTGAGCATGTAATGTGTGCTGAGCCCTCTTTTGGGTGGTGAGCACTCACATAGAGAGGTCCACATTACAGGCCTGGTCTCCAAGAACAGCTAAGGCAGAACAAAGACTAGGCTTAGGACCCATCCGCTCCTCAGCTCTATCACTGCCGAACTTCACTGAGCTGGTCTCCTCTTCTGTAAAATCAAGAGAATAATCCACCTTGAGGGCTCAGCCTTCGATCAGATTCTAGCAGGTGCTTATTTCCTGTGTGAGCCTGGGCAGTTCAGCTACACATTCCAAACCTGAGTTTCTCACCTGGAAAACAAGAAAGGTGACTTCTGCCTTGCAGGGCCACGAGCACCTGTCCTGCTACGCGTTGTAGAGCGTGCAGCATTAGAAGGTGACCGGTAAATGTCAGTGATCTCCTTCAGGCTCCTCCACAAGTCCAGACTCTCAGTTTTGTGTGTCAGGTAGCACAGAGTAAGCACTAGGTCACCGCTAGGAGGATGGTAAGGTGATTATATGGGAAGATGTCTAATGTGATCGACTTGCAAGTGATGTTTAAATATGCACATGCACATAATTTGTTCCTTGACATTCTGGAAACACGGGGCTCCATCTCTTGTTCGAATCCACCTCTGCTCAACTTTTTCATTGATAAAAATAGGCCTCATACTGCCAGCCTGGTTCCTGGGCAGGACATGACTCATACGACGAACCATGTACGCACTAAGTCACAACCCTGGGGTCTGTGTCTGGCGCCAGCGATGACTCTCCGGAGATCCCGGCCATTAAGAGGTGGAAGCAGCTCCTTGGCTGGCATCTTTGGCGCATGAAACTGCAGTGGGCTGGTGATTAAACACCAGACTGGATTTCCTCCAGAGAATGAATCTTCCTGTTAGCCAAGTGGAACATCCGGTTAGACTTCCCTTTCTTACTGTAAATTAATAAATTGGCATTCTGGTTTTTATTTTTAAATGCATATAAATGGGCCATAATGTCATTTCGATTCACCCCACCCTGCAGATTAACAGGAGACACTGTGGACCAGATCATAAATGCTTTTTGATTGCCATGGAACCCTGGCCTTTCTTTAGCTGCAGAAAGCCTTTCGTGGAGGAGAAAGACCTGGACCCTGGCTGAGGAGGCCCAGAGGCCTCAGCCCCATGCTGGGCTGCCTCGCGGCCCCTCCCACAGGTTGTTCCAGAGCCTGACCACCCTAGGCCTTCCCACACCACCACAGTGCTCTGGCCTGCAGGGATGAGCACAGGCGGCAGACAACTGATTGCACTTGTATTTCCTTTGCCTCCTTGGAGACTCCTTGCCTCCAGCGATTTGTTACCAGGAGGTGGGGGTGGGGGAAGGTGGCAGGGAGGGAGGGTGGGAGGGAAGGGAGGAAAGAAGGAAGGGAATGGCGCCCTCCGGTGGACAGTCTGTGCAAGGGCACCAAGACCACCTCAGGGCTAGTAAGTACTGTGAGTGCTTGGAAGTACTCATTCATTCCCTTCTCGGGGGGTATTTCCTTCTCCTCAGTGTACTTCTGGACGTGAATTCTCTGGGGCCTCTTCAGAGTGGGAGCCGGTCTCCCTGGCCTCTGGTATCGGTGTATGCTAGCTGTTGCACAGTTAGGACGAGCACGTTGTGTGTCGGGTAAGGGGTGGTAGGGTCTCTCTGGGGTCCCGGGGTGCAGAGCGAGGTATGCCTGCCTGGCTCCCCCTCCTTCAGGAAAGCCAGCGTTGTTGTTGCTCCTAGGAGGTGGCATGGCAAGCTGGGCTTGAAGGCCAGCCCCACTGAGTACCAGCTGGTTACCTTGGATTCACATACTGCTGTAGTGGACTCGGGCTGCATGACAAAGTACCACGAGCTGGGTGGTTTAAACAACAGGAATTTTATTCTCCATTCTGGAGGCTGGAAGTCCCAAGATCAAGGTGCTGGCAGGTTTGGTTTCTCCCATAGCTCCTTCCTTGGCTTGCAGATGGCACGCATCTCTGTGCACACATTCCTGATGTCTCTTTCTCTTCTCTAAGGACATCAATCCTATTAGATTCAGGCCCACTCTTACGACCTCCTTTAGGCTTAAATACCTCTTTAAAGGCCCTGTCTCCAATACAACCACATTGGGGGTTAGGGCTTCAACATACGAATTCAGAAGGGGGCACAGTTCAGTCTGTAACAACCACCCTATGCCTCAGTTTCCTCATCTGTAAAATAGACATAATAACAGCTTTCGCGTATGTTGTCTTACAGATGAAGTTGATTACATATGTAAAGACAGTGTCTGGCATCTGCCCCTGGTGCCTGGCACAGAGCCCCTAAAGCCCTCAGGATTTCTTACGTGGTAAGAGCACTAGGAGCATCTTTTGTTCTAACGTTTAGTCTTCAATCCTGGTTCCTGAAATAGAGTTCCTAAACCTGTTGGAATTTCCTGGGTGACAGCAGTGTCTTTTGCTCTAATGAAGTGACTCTTGGGCTCCTGGATGGGAAGCTGATTTCAGGAAGACTAAGCCATGATTAAAAGCTCGGACTTTTCAGCCCTACCCCCCATTTTCCAGAGAGGGGAGAGGGCTAGACAGGGAACAAATGGTAGATTGTGCCTATGTGATGAATTCCCCCTAAAAATCCCCGAGGTACGTATGCTGAAGGGGCTGCGGAGCGGCGTGGTCAGGGAGGGCTTGGAAGCTGGGTGCCCTCCCCATGCCTTGCACTCTGCAGCTGTCCCATCTGGCTGTTCTCAAGCTATCTCCTTTGATGAACGGGTAATCTAGTAAGGAAACTGGCTTCCTGAGTTCTGTGAGCTGCTCTAGCAAATTAAACCCAAAGAGGAGGTTGTGGGATCCCCCAGTTTAGCCAGTCAGAAGCACAAGGGACAACCTGGGCTTGCTGTTGGCATCTGAGGTGCGGGGGAAGGGCAGTCTCGTGGGACTGAGCCTTTAACCTGTGGGATCCGGTGCTATCTCCAGGTACATAGGGTCAGAATTTTGTTAAATTATAGGACACCCAGTGGTATTATAGAGAATTGCTTGGTAACCAGAAATGTGACCAGAAATGTCAGAGCAAAGTGTTCTGTCAGGACTAAAGGAGAAACACAGGAGAAATGAGCTTATCTACTCTGTATGTTGTGTCCAGACACACACACTCCTGATTAACACGTGTGTGTGACAGGGCTGTCTCCACCCCAGCCTTCACCCACCTCCCGCCTCCTCCTCACCACCAAATGCACAAACCGTAGGGTTAACTATGATGACCGTGGTACCCCAAGTCACACCTTTCAGAATGTTTTATGAAGCCTTGAACTGGCCAGAGTTCCTTTAGGGAGTCTTTTCTCCTTCCCAACATGGCGGGGGGGGGGGGGAGGATCTACCTCTTTTACTTGGTTGTAATAATTATACCAAATTAAATTGGAAAACTAATAAAGCGCCTCTACCATGGGAGCTCCCTAAATGGAAACTCCATCCCTCTTCATTCTACTTCTGGAAGCCCCTCACCTAAGTACGAGTGAGAATATTTTAAGATAATAATAAATACTTGGAAATATGTTTACGACATACTGACGTTAGGAGTTCCTAGCCGCACAGAAATACGTATCTTCTGTCTTAAATGAAAAGCAAAACACATTGATGTCATGGTTTCAGCCCTGCACAAGCGTGTGTCAAAATCCAGTGGAGTGACACTGTCCCGCTCTCCAGCATGGCCCCAGACCCTTGTCCCCACCCTCCCTGGCCACGTGAGGGGATAGGAAGGAGCCCAGGCTGCCGTTCTGCGCAGCTGGGCTAGCTCATCCTTACTGAAGAGATCTCTCAGTGAGAAGGAATGGGGAGTTTTTGTTTCCCCTGAATAAGAGTGGGGCAGCAAGGACTCCCCAGCGACAGTTAAATATTTAAAGTACATGCAGAATCACATCTCTGTCCACTCCCGCGTGACTGCCCTTGTGCATTCTTTCCAGCACATCACTGGTTCAAACCTCAGTTTCTATAAATCTCAAAATGATTACATTTCTCAACGTTGTGTGGTGGCAGGTCATCAAGCACTTCTTACAGAACAGTTGAGGAAGAGTTCCCACAGCCAGAGGCTGCCTTGGGAATGGCACAGAGCGAGAGAAATAAAAACACATCTGCTTGGGAAGAATCCTTATGTATTCATTTAAGGATTTAAAATCACCAAAGCCTGAAATCTGGGGAACCTGCACGGCTCCACACTGTGCATAAGGGGGAATTGGAAAGTCTGCTCCTTACTTCCTTAGTGCATCTTTCCTCTAATTGTGTTAAGTAACTTAGCTTTGAGTCCCTATTATTGTGCGTGCTCTGGGGCATTTCCCAAATACAGAGACTGTGGTTGGTATTCCCGCACCTTGACCTTGGCGTGTTTCCAGAACATTTACTAGGGACAGAGCCTCTTGTTTGCTGGTGGCAGAGGTAACCCAGGCTGGGAACGACCCTCCGTGAACCGACCAGCCAGGAGTGAGCAAGCAAACCGGCATGGAGATGGATATCGCAGACAACAGTTCAATCCCAGATCTGTCCCCCGTGCCTGGCACATTGTAAGCACTACGTGCGGGTCATCTATTATTATGGGTGGTAGCTGTTATCAGGACTGTCCTCTTTGTAGAAGGCCCTGTCAGATGTTAACAAAGCGTATGTTTTCCAGCAGGGTTGTCTTGTTCTGAGAGATGGGAAGGGGGGATATTAAGTACATGGACCTAGTGGGCCTAGGGTCCCCAAGGGCCAGGCGTCTTGTTTTGTGCCCCATTGCTCACCATGTTGTCCATAGTTGGGGAGAAATGGCAGGAACAACTGAAGCGCTCATTGGGGTCAGTGTAGAAATGCTCTCTGGTCCTCCCTGGCTGCCAGGGTCATGCTGAATAATTAAGCAGGCTGATTCCCTGCTTCAGCTGGATGGAGAAGTGGGTCAGGCTCCACTCTAGAGTCCCTGGGCACCTCTCAAGCGGAGCCCACCGGGATGCTGGCTTAGAGAGCATTTCAGTGTTCCAAAAAGAAAAGCGATAGCACATAAAGCCTCATTATATTAAAAACAGTGACCATGATGACGATGGTTTACTTTCCTCCGTGTGATGACCACAAACACCGATTAACTAAAGACTTCCCTATTATGGAGGCAGTGCCCAATGAAGGTATGTTGAATCTTAAAAGGCCTGTGCTTTTTTCTTTTAAAGATTTTATGTATTTATTTTTGAGAGAGAAAGCGTGCGCACATGTGCAAGCGGGTCGGCGGGGCAGAGGGAGAGAGAGAGGGGCAGAGAATCTCAAGCAGACTCTGCACTCTTGATCTCACAACCCTGAGATCATGACCCTAGCTGAAATCAAGAGTCGGACACTTAACCCACTGAGCCACCCAGGTGCCCCGAGCCTGTGTTTTTTTAGAACAGACTCTGTAAAAGTCATTTGGAGTCCCAGCCCTTTGCTTCCTCACTGCTTTATTTCTCAGCAAAATCTGGACTTTCGGAAGACTGGGCCCCGGGCAGAAATCGGGCTCGTGTTGTGTCCGTGGTGTGCAGTACCTGGGAAATGAAAGGGTGGAGGGCTGTTCTCAACTCTTAGAGAAACATTTCAGAACATAGGATGTCAAATGTAATGAAGGTGCCCTAAATGGCTATGTTATCCTGGCCACCAGGATGGAAAAAAAAAAAAAAAAAGATACTCTCACTGTTCATATGTGGGCTATATGATCACTAAAAAGGTTCTTCTTGGGGCGCCTGCGTGGCTCAGTCGGTTAAGCGTCTGCCTTCAGCTCAGGTCATGATCTTGGAATCCCGGGCTTCCTGCCCAGCAGGGAGTCTGCTTCTCCCTCTGCCCCTCCCCCTGCTTGTGCACACGCGCTCTCTTTCGCTTTCCTCTCTCTCTCAAATAAATAAATCAAATCTTAAAAATAAAAGGTTCTTCTTCATAGTCACGTGTAGCAAGAAGACTTGTTTTCCTTGCACCGGGCCCCACGAGCATGGATAGAAGAGGGCCCCGCAGAACAGCTCCAAATCACCCCGGCAGGAGCCGGGATCACCGTGCTCTTGGGCTCCAGAGTAGAATGCCAGTCTCACGTCCCCAGGAAGTCCAGGGGCCCTTCCCAAAGTTCCGCCTGCTCCCTGGGGCTTGGGTTGACTTCCCCGTCTCCGCTTGGAGGCCTTTGCCTATTGCTCTTTCTCTGCCAAGCATCTCCCTGGGGGAGGGGACACCCTTCTCTTTCAATTCCCCCTGCACGTCAGCCGTCCTTTTGTAGCTGGCTTTTGCTGGAGCACGGAGGATAATGGAGGGGCTCACAGTGCATCAAAAACGGGGCATTGGGCTTCCCTCCTCTTTACAGGCCACCTGCTCAGAGACTGTGCTTCCTTCCCTAGAGGCTGTACGGCCCTTTCTCCCTGCCCCCACTTCCCTTCATGCCCATTTCTTCTGCTCGCCCCTAACTGCCTGCTCATTTCTTATGTAAAGCCACTGAACCATTCTCCTCCTCCTCCTCCTCCTCCTCCTCCTCCGCTTCTCAAAAAAGAACTCTGCTGCCACCTGGTAAGCTCTTTCTACCCCCAACCGTGCGTCTTCATGGATGTCTTGATGACTGAGTGCTCTGGTTTCTAACTCCCTTGGAATTCTTTTAAAATACTTCATATTCTCAGAGCCTTTGGAAAGTTAGTGAAAGCTTCGGACCCTTTTGCATAATACGGAAACACACAAATAATTGGGGGTATATTTTCAAGAGGTTTAGAAGCCCATCCATGGATCCCCGCCCCCCCCCCCCCCGGGCCGGGGACTCTTGGTCAAACCCCCTGAGGTAGGCCGAGGAGATGGAGCCTGCCCTTCTGAAGAGGACAGAGCCTCCTCCACTCCTCCCCAGGCCCCATTGTCCTCCCCACCCCCAAGCCACTGAGGTGTGTATCATGTATCGTGAGTTGGAAAAAGAAGCTCATGTATCATGAGCTTGTATCATGAGTTGGGAAAAAAAGACAGGACTGACTGGCTGGCTGTTGGTGACATTCTCCAATCCCCACACATTTGACGAGGACCAAAGACCTTGAGGAAATAGTGGCCACCTTTTCTCAATCAGCCCCTTCGGGCCAGACCCTGTAAAGGTACTGAGCATAGGCCATCCCATTTAATCATGCCAGTGACCTCCAGGAGGTCCGTATCATTGTCCTCACTGCAGCAGGCTTGGAAACTGAGGCTCACCGAGATTATGTAACTTGGCTCAGATCACCCAACTTGGGATTTGTTCCTTGAAAACCTGGGGCTTAAGCCACTATGTTCATGCCCCTCCCCTCCATACCCTGTACCTTATTCATCCTGTTCATGTCCCTGGAGCTGCGTGACCTATGGTGTTATAGCCAAATGAATTCATCCTTCCAGTTTTTTATTTTTTTAAAGATTTATTCATGTGTTTGAGAGAGAGAGGGAGGGGAGAAGGGGCAAACGGAGAGGGAGAGAGAGAATCTCCAGCAGACCCCATGCTGAGCACAGAGCCTGATGTAGGGCTCGATCCCACGACCCCGAGATCATGACCTGAGCGAAAATCAAGAGTTGGACACTTCACCACCTGAGCCACCCAGGTGCCCCTTTCCAGTTTTTTTAAATACACAGAGCAGAGCCTTTGGTCTCTTTGGTTCATTGATGTGTCTCTAGGACCTGGCTTATAGTAGATGTTAGTGTGTGTTTGTTGACTGAGTGAATCCATCCATTCTACAAAGCCCAGCTCAATACCACATCCCTCAAGTAGCTGTCCAGGGGTGCCTGGGCGGCTCCATCGGTTAATGGTCTGACTTCGGCTCAGGTCATGGTCTCTGGGTCCTGGGGTCCAGTCCCAAGCCAAGCACAGGGCAGGCTCCGTGCTCAGTGGGGAGTCTGCTTCTCCCTCTCCCTCTCCCTTGGCCCCTCCCCTGACTCGTGCGCGCACACGCTCTCTCTCAAATCAATAAAATGTTAAAAAAAAAAAAAAAAGCTATCCAAAATGCTCTTTCTCTGAGTTAAAAAAAACAAAAAACAAAAAAACTGCCCTTCCATGAGCAACCAACATGTCTGTGTCCCCTTACTTCACGCTGCTGTGTTAGGGGTTACTGCTTGGTGTCTGTTCCTTTACGGGCTCCTCGAGAGTGGAGCTATGCCTGACTCCTTTCTCTCTGTCTCCAGGAACTAACAGGCACTCAATAAATGTTTATTGACTTGAATATACAGTTATTGTCCTGCAGGGTAATTAGGCTTAAATGGTAAGTCACTTGCATAAATGAGTGTTAATTAGGATTACATGTGTAATGCTAGACAAAAGTGTAGCTTTCCTCTAGGAACTTTTTTAGTTTTTTAATATCTATAATTTAGTGTTGCTGTGGATTCGAGTATCACTTCCCTCTTTGT
Organism: Neomonachus schauinslandi; assembly: GCF_002201575.2. Taxonomy (NCBI): domain Eukaryota; kingdom Metazoa; phylum Chordata; class Mammalia; order Carnivora; family Phocidae; genus Neomonachus; species Neomonachus schauinslandi. The sequence goes on from NC_058404.1 coordinate 169,967,345, forward strand.
CATTGCTCCTCAGTAGTCACAGAGCTCTGACCTTGATACCGGCATTGAAGGAGCCGCTTTGTGGACGTGGGCTCATGGAAGCACCACGTTCCCTGGTGCCGTGCACTGAGCTGGCTCGCCTGGACAGAGACGAGACTGGACCTTCCTGTCCAACAGCTCAGGTTCCCTCGTCTTTCCCCTCCCCCCATCCCTGTCCCCCCGAATAGTCCCCGGACAGGCCCCCCAGTCCCCTGCCTGCATGTTCTCCTCTTGCTTGTCCTCATTAAAGCTCCGGGAAAGGAAACGTAGACCACCTCCAAGAGAACAAAGAACGAAAGGAGAGGGCCTCCTGGATCGAGAGAGAGAGAGAGAGAGAGTGAGAAGAAACTGAACATTTGCTACAGGCCAGTCACGTTCCCTTTCTTACTGACTTTGGAGCTTCTGGGAGCTCTGGGAGCCTCAGTTACCACCATTTTTCACCTGAGAACACTTATATTCGTGGAGGCTGAGCACCGACTGATGGGGATGTAGGAATTCAAACCCAGGACTATCTGGCTGGTAGGAACCAAGGCTTTGTGCTGCGTTCTGTCCCTCCACACGTGTGTTTGGAAGTGGTCTTCCCCAGGCGTGTGTCTCTATTAATATAGGACTCAAGAGAAAATGAAGTGGAAACATGATGTGTGTTTCTAACCAAGATAAGACAACTTGATTTCAGTGCGGAGAAGGAGAAATGGGAGAGAAGCACGCCTCAGGCCAAGCGCTGTGTCCCTGTTAATTCAGCCATGATGCTCATTCCCCTAATGCCAGTGAGGACTAAGGGAGCAGCAGAAACTCTGCCCAGTTACTCCTCACAACATGTGACAGGCGGTTGGGAGACAGGGATTTTTAGTATCAGATGAAGAAACTGAGACACAGATTTTTAACTAACTTGCTCAAGATCACGAATACTAAGTGGCAGTCTTGGGATTTCCACCCACATTTTACTTTCAGGACCAGTCTTAGGGACAGCATGACTTTGGGTGAGGAAAGGGGTCTTAGAGACCAGAAGTGACTTCCCCAAAGTCATGACTTAAATCCAGATTTGTCTAATGACACTGTCCATTCCCTGAACCGCTTCTCATTTTTGCCATTTTGGTAAAGAGCTATTGAAAAATGAACATTGGGGCACCTGCCTGACTGGCTTGGTCAGTGGAGCATGTGACTCTTGATCTTGGGGTTGTGAGTTCGAGCCCCACATGGAATGTAGAGATTAAGAACAAAATCTTGAAAAGAAAAATGAACATCAATCGAAGTGCAAATGTTGGGAGGTTTTTTTAAATTTTGAAAAAAAGTAAGGTTAATTAAATATTTGATTTTTTTTTTCTTACTGAATATTTTGGCTCTCCCCATAGTCTGAAACAAATGTTTATTCCCAGAGTTGATAGCATCGGACATCATCATCTCCGAGCTTAAGAAAAAGTGGTGGTGGTTGTAAACCTTCCCCGCCACACGGGGGCAGCACCAAACAGCGCAGGTTGTTCTTGGCGGCTTGGTTCCTGGGGAGGACGAACTGGGTTATTCCCCTTACACATGGTTCCTCTTACTAAAGCCGTGGGGACCGGTGTTGAGGTTTTATGGATCAGAAACGAAATTACAACAGCAGCAAAACTGCACAAGGAAAATTACTTAAATGCCTTGTAATCATATAGTTAGGACTCTTGTTTTTTTTTTTATCAGCGTGACAAACAGTATATTTCCTGTACCATTGGCATTTCTTAGCCAAGAAAAATACCCTTGAATTTTAGTGAGCTTGTTTAAATTGAGATCCAAGTATTCTTGAACTAAAGGGACAAAAAGCAGCCATTATTCTTTTTTACCTTCCTTGTTGTTAATAAATTCTTTTGAGTATTTACAGCCTGTAGGATTTTGTAGCAGGCAATTAAAGAGAGTGGGAAAATGTGTTCCTGGCTTCTAGTTTTAAGGGCATATGACCACCCCACGGTGTTTTACTGTTCACCTCTGCTGGGATCACCAGATGCTCAACTGATAGCAGCTTCTTTTGATCTTGAACCCTATTTCCGCTTGGGCATATCACAGTAGCCCATCCAAACCTCCATTTTCCACACCAGAGGCTGAATTCACTGGAATTTGACCAGAGTGACTATAATAATTTATTATCCAAACTGGGACCCTATTGAGAGTAAAAGGATCCACTCAGTAATTTTGCTAGAACAACAAACATAAACCAGAACTGTCCTGGGGACAATTGGAACGTGTGGTCCCACTCACTACAAATCATATCCTTTCATTTTCCCCCCTTTAATGACTCCAGCTAAGATTTATTGTAGCACTCTGTTCATTTGCTCTTTCCATTCAACAAATGTTCACTGAGTTTTCTTTCCATTTTTATAAATGAAAAAAAGATTGGGATTTTATAAATCACTTGGCAAGATCACAGTACCAGTAAATCAGAGCTAAGATTTTAACCAGGCTGTCCCTGCTCTGGGCCATATACACTCAAAACTATACCAATGTTGCTGACTGTTCTTGAGCCTTTCTGTGGATGTAGCCCCATCTGACCCTGTCCTTCCAGTAAAATCTCAAGCATGTAGAGAGTGGTTAAGAGTGGGAGCCCAGACAAAAATGGACAGGGAAAGAAACAACAAATGTTGGAGAGGTTGTGGAGAAAGGGGAACCCTCTTACACTGTTGGTGGGAATGCAAGTTGGTACAGCCACTTTGGAAAACAGTGTGGAGGTTCCTCAAAAATTTAAAAATAGAGCTACCCTATGACCCAGCAATTGCACTACTGGGTATTTACCCCAAAGACACAGATGTAGTGAAAAGAAGGGCCATATGCACCCCAATGTTCATAGCAGCAATGTCCGCAATAGCCAAACTGTGTAAAGAGCCAAGATGCCCTTCAACAGATGAATGGATAAAGAAGATGTGGTCCATTCCATATACAATGGAATATTACTCAGCCATCAGAAAAGATGAATACCAACTTTAACATCAACATGGATGGGACTGGAGGAGATTATGCTAAGTGAAATAAGTCAAGCAGAGAAAGTCAATTATCATGTGGTTTCTTATTTGTGGAACATAAGGAATAACATGGAGGACATTAGGAGAAGGAAGGGAAAAATGGGGGGAGTGGAATTGGAGGGAGAGATGAACCATGAGGGACTATGGATCTGAGAAACAAACAGGGTTTTAGAGGGGAGGGGGGAGGGGGGATTGGTTAGCCCGGTGATGGGTATTAAAGAGGGCACGTACTGCATGGAGCACTGGGTGTTTTACGAAAACAATGGATCGTGGATCACTACATCAAAAACTAATGATGTATAACATAATAAAATTTAAAACTACCAAAAAAAAAAGAGTGGGAGCCCAGAACCCTGAGTTCTCCACTTACTGGCCTTGTGCTTCATTCTCTTTCCTCACCTATAAAATGGGTACACACAAATAATTATTTAAAATAATAGGGTTGGGGCGCCTGGGTGGCTCAGTCAGTTAAGCGACTGCCTTCGGCTCAGGTCATGATCCTGGAGTCCCAGGATCGAGTCCCGCATCGGGCTCCCTGCTCAGCGGGGGGTCTGCTTCTCCCTCTGACCCTCTTCCCTCTCGTGCTGTCTCTCATTCTCTCTCTCAAATAAATAATAAATAAAATCTTTAAAAAAAAAAAATAAAATAATAGGGTTATTATTAATCAAATAATAATCCTATTTGATTATTAGATTTGATTAATTTGATTATTAATAATAAAAGGATTAAAATAAGGAGTAAATGAATTAATACCTTTGACATTTGAACAATGTCTTGTTTGTTGTGTCAGATGATACAACTATGCTGTGCTATTTTTCTGCTATTAAAGTAGGTTGGGATGATAAACCTGTTCTCCAAACTGGGAGAGTTTCCCAGTTTGATGCTGGAGGAGAGCTCTAGAGGAGTGTGATACTGTGATGTATAAGAAAAATATGTATTTGGTTGTTAAGATATATTTCTCATATGTTTGGTCTTTGGTTCCTGGCTCACAGCTCCCCAAACCCTTGGGATTTCCTAAGTGCTGAGAGTGAGTAAGGGTCTTTTGTTATGTGAATGATGTGATGTTTGGAGAGCACCTAAGGCTGGGGGCTGCTCACCAGTGGACCCCACCAGGTGTTTAGAGAGTTGAACTTTCAGCCCCACCCCCAGCCCCCCACCCCCTGGGCTCCTGGGGAGGGGCGAGAAGGCTGGAGATTGAGTTCCATCACCAATGATCAGTGGTTTGATCAATCATGCCCTTGTAATGAAGCCTGCATACAAACCCCAAAAGGTGGTGAACATATGCAGATTGGGGAGAATAGGGTTGCCCGGAGCAGGTGTGGAAGCTAGTAAGTAAAATGTTTCTGAGTTCTGTGAGCTGCTCTAGCAAATTAATCAAAGCTGGGGAGCGAGTTGTTGGAACCTCCAATCTATAACCTGGGCTTGTGACTGGCATCTGAAGTCGGAGGGGGGAGTTGCCGGGGTACAGTCTTGTAGGACCAGCCCCTTAACCTGTGGGATCTGATGCTGTCAGCAGGTAGTGTCAGAATTGAGTTGAACTGTAGGACCCCCAGTCTGAGAACTGCCTGGTGGTGTGTGGACAAACCACACACTTTTTTGGCGAAGGCGGGAAAGCCGAGTTTTTCATTAGAAGGCGGGCGGTAACAAGATCAGAATGGCAGGCTGGGGTGGGTTGTGGCGGTGTGCTTTTACTGACTAGCAGGGAGATTGGTGAGCTACACGGTGCTTCCTGCAGGAGGCAGAAAGGGACACTTAGGGCAGAGCCCCTGGAAGTCGTGAACAGGGGAAGGTGGGCTGTGGTGCGTGGAGCTGACATATCCATCGGGAGAAGCACAGCTCAGTCTCAGGCGAAGGGGGCAGAGCTGCAGACGGGGGTGGCAGGCCAGCTGCTGACCAAGGCCGCCCTCAGCGGGTCCCCAGCCGGCCCTGGTACCTGTGGGCCTCCTCTTCCCCTTGGGCTGGTTTCCCTGCAGCAGATGCACAGGCACAGATGAAACGTGAGGGTGTCTTCCAGGAACTTCCCTCAGGACACGGAGTGCTGAGTAGCTTTGGCGGCTGTCCCAAGGACCTTCTCTTTTTGGTGTCTTTGTAGAAGGCATCGTATCCACCGTCGGGCAGGGCTGGTGTTCTGTTCCGGGTGGTTTTGCAGATACCTCCCTGCGTCCCCTCTAGGACAGGAGGATCTGTGTGCTGTTTCCTTAAATAGATTGTCTTTGGTATTTTGGTGGGGTTTTCTCCCCCCTTGAAAGTGTGGTTAGCAACTCAGGCAGGAGGCAGCCGGTAGGGGCATGGGCATGAGACAGGGAAGGTTGAACTGAACCGAATGTGGTCACTTTGGGACGGTGTGTAGCATTTCTTCCTTTGGTTAGCGGCGAGTCCTGTTCCCTTGCTTGGTTCTTGAGTTTGGCCAAGAAGGAATTCAGAGCCAAACTCACGCAAGCAAGCATTTAACAGTGTTCAGAGCAAAAGTACACTGTAGGTGGGCTAGCAGGCGGGCCGAGAGGTGGCTGCTTCATAGGGGGTCAGGGTTACTTGGTTTATAGACTTGCATGAGTTATGAGGTCAGAGCGAGGGCCATCTCGGGCCGAGGGGGACTCCCGTCACCTAAGGGACTCCTCCCACTGGTGGGGAAGGGGAGGTTTGGGCCCTATGTGGTCCTTGTTGGAACTGCCAGGGCAACCATGCCCTGCAGGGGGTGGGGTCAACACCTCAATGTAAATGTGGTATAATGAAGCCAGAGGGTACTCTAGGACCACGGTTATAAGAAAGAACGATGCATGTTCCTGGGGTTTTGCCCCACTGTTTGCGTTCCGGAGATGGTTGGCAATTTCTGCCTTTTCAACAGCCGGCCAGCCCTGCTCAGTGCTCCTGTCTAGCCAGCTGCCCCCTCTATCAGTCTGATTATGAAGTTCACTCTGGAAACTTTACAAGATAACTCTGAGAGCCAGCCTGCCGGCTCCCCCGACCCCGCAGACACGTGGCCCCTTGTCTGCCCTGCCCCTGCTGGGGAGGTAGGCAGCTTCTTCAGCTCTTGTGCAGCTTGGGAGGGACCCCCATTCCGGCTACCTGGTGTCCCTGGCAATTGGCAGCAAGCAGATCTGTGGCCGCATTAGCCCTCACATGTCCCATGAGTTTCCCTTTTTTTATACATCTTTGAATTTTCTTGTTGTAACATGCATATGATACTTTTTATATTTTGAAACAATTGGATGACTGAACTTTAGAAAGGAAGGCAAGGAGTGTGAGATCAAAATATCTCGAAAGGATAAAAGAATAGGGTGTCTCGCGAGCTTGTGCGTTGTGCAGGCTTTCAGGATTTGGTGCTAATTACAGATGCTATGGAACCTGAGACCTAGTATCACAAAAGCACATTTTTCCCATCTTCCCTCATTTCTGGGTATGAGAGAATACATTTTGCTTCATCATTATTAGAAACAAGTGCCAAACATGTATTTAATTCTTTCTCTCTCCCATTGTCTTTTTCTGGGTGTTTAACACATAGCAGATCTCATGGGTGTTGCATTTCTTACTATTTAAAAAAAAAAAAACCTGCCTTATCATAGATAAAGGAGCTTAAAAATCCTCATACTCATTAGCCCTGTAATTCTACTTCTAGTAATCTACTCCAAGAAAAAAATCTGAACACACACACACATATACAGAAAAGTAGGCAAGAAGGTATTTATCACTACATTTTTAAAAGATGTTATTTATTTATTTAACAGAGAGAGAGAGAAAGAGAGCACAAGCAGGGGGATTGGCCAAGGGAGAGGGAGAAGCAGGCTCTGTGCTGAGCAGGGAGCCTGATGTGGGGCTCGATCGCAGGACCCGAGCCAAAGGCACATGCTTAACCAACTGCGCCACCCAGGCGCCCCATCACTACATTTTTTTAAGAGCAAAAGGCAGGGGGCGCCTGGGTGGCTCAGTCGTTAAGCATCTGCCTTCGGCTCAGGTCATGATCCCAGGATCCTGGGATCGAGGCCCAAATCGGGCTCCTGGCTCAGCGGGGAGCCTGCTTCTCCCTCTCCCTCTGCCTCTCCCCCCTGCTCATGCTCTCTCTCTCTCTCTGTATCTCTGTGTCTCAAATGAATAAATAAAATCTTAAAAAAAAATAGCAAAAGGCAGTCACAATTTAATTTTCTAGCAATAGAGGATTCGTTTGCTGGATTCGATGATCGGGCCATTATGTAGTGATTGTAGATGCATTAGGCATACCCGGCAGGGGATCTTGGTAAGTCGGTGGAGCTCGGCCTCCGTCAGTGTGCGCCTTCATGCCCTGTGCTTTGTCTTGCAGTGTTTCGCTGTGCGCTCTCTGGGATGGGTGGAAATGGCAGAGGAGGACCTCGCCCCTGGCAAAAGTAGCGTTGCAGTCAACAACTGTATCAGGCAACTTTCTTACTGCAAAAATGACATCCGGGACACAGTCGGCATCTGGGGAGAGGTGAGTAACACGTGGAAAGAATTAACGGCAGGCTCGCTCACACTCTGCTGTGCTTTGCGCACCCCAGAGCTCTGCGAGATGTGCTACTGAGGGAATTTATTGGGTGCATTTCCCCAGAAAGACAGGTAGGGTGGGTGTAGTGTACCCTTTGATTTATCTGTTCGCTCTGCCAGATCCCGGTGAGAACTGGGCCCTGGGAGAGAACATTTGTCTGTGTCTACACGGCAGGGTCTGACCGGGTATCCCCAAGTCCCAGGGATGTATGGATGGGTGCTAGGGTCCAGAAACCCCTAAACTTGCATGCAAAACTGGACACACCATTATATAAGGAGGAAAGGAGATGTTCTCTGAAAGTATGTTCTCAAAGGGGAATGTGACCCTTACACATACACACAAAAATGCTGATGTCCCTTGTATTCTAAAAGTTGATGCATTATCCTTTTATAACACATTCTGCTTTATTTATAATCTGAAAATCAATATTATACCTGAGTTTTAAGAATTGATAACTATATATTCTTTCTCCCTTTGAACAAAATAATTCTGCTTTGAAATGTTAGTTGACGTCATTTCAGAAAGGAAAGTAATAAGTAAAAATACCCAGTTCGTATAAAAATCATGTCAAACAAGAAAAGCTACATGCCTGCCATGCTCTGAGACCAATAGAACAGGTATATCGAAAGCGTCTTGAAATAGTGCATGCTACGTGAGCCCCCTGCTCTCGAACCTTGCCCACTTCATACAGAGCATTGGCAGCTCTTGGATGGGGCTCTTTGGAGCCCCGAGCAGCACTGTCGTAATGGGAGGGAGGGAGGTTCCCAAGGCTTCCCATGGAAGAGTCTATGTACCTTAGAATGGGGCTGAGCTGCATTACCATCCAGACTTTTAGATCTCAAGCACGGGGAGAAAGAAGGAAGAATTTTCTCCTGTCTAAGAAAAGGACGTCTGTTTGGTGTCTGCCTTTACCATGCTTTCACTGCATTACTTCCCACCTCCCACCCAAATACCCAGACATGTCTTTCCCACCAGATTATCTACCTGCCTTCTCTCTCCTTCAGTCAAAATACTCTCCCACCAAAAGAACAAATCTCAGCTAGGATTTAGAAGAAAGGTTGGCGTAATTCGTACTAACGTGTGAATGGCTGATGAATACCACCAAGTACTTGCCACCAGGTACTTAGAAGAGCTTAGTAAGATTCTAAAGGAATCTCCAATTGGCAGGATACCTACAGGAGAGAGAACTTTGTATGGGGATATAGGGCGAGGGGGCAGCCATGCCTGAAAATCCTCTGTGTCTTCCCACCTAGTTAGCCCCACTAAGCCGTTCCTATTTTTCTCAATTCTTCCTTCTTCTGAACAATAAATTCTTCAGGCAGTGAGGGCTTCTAGCTCATGGTGTACGAAGTAGAGCTCAACACTGAGGGTGGGGAGCTCTGCCTTTTTGCCATGCCCCACCACATACAGCACAACTCCTTAAATGTCTGTTGAGTGGCTAACTAAAAATAAAGCCATGACCGTCGGATGCGTGTCTCATCTGTGGATGACAGCTGCGTCAGCGTCGCTGTTTTGGTGACAAAAACCGATTGGCAAGACTTTACGGTGGTCAACCAGGAGCTGCGGCGTGTTGATAGGAAAAGCGATAGGATGAGCCTGGGAAGACGTGTGTGTGCTGAGTGAGTCCGCAGGAGCCACGCCGTATTTTCGTTCAGGGACACGCCACGCTCACCCAGCCATTCTCATGTTAGACTACCCGCTGGACGTCGTCGTTGGTTCTGCCCAACAATGCAGGGAGGGTCAGTCGAGTTAACCCATGAAGACAGTCTCTGTGACCTTTGCGAGGACCGGTGGGGGTTTCTAAGCAGAGTTAGCCCGAAGGAAACACAACACCCCGCTCAGTGAGGGGGACCAGGCCTCCCAGTGGGTGACATCCTGTAAAGCGTGAAAACAGAGGCTTTCAAAGTCTGTTAGTGTCTGCAGGGTGTCTGCCATGAAGCAGCTGCACGGAGATGGGGTGGTGGTGACCAGGTGGGAGTTGTCCTGGGGGCCGCTCACTAGCGGGCCTGGCGGAAGGTCTCTTAGGCTGCGGTCAATGCTTCATTCCTGGGGGAGGGCAGAGAGAGGGGACGAGGCACCAGACATCTATCAGTTCTCCCAAAGCGCATCACCTGCTTGCCACCAGCAGGACCTGGGACCTGCCCCCTCCCCCGTTCCCAGCTCTCCGGGGCTCAGCGATCTTGCATCTCCTGAAGACCGCCAAGCGGCTGGCCTCACCTGAGGCTGGAAGAAAGGAGACAGCGTCCCTTAGTGAACAGCAGATGTTTAATAATTTCTCAAATTATGCCCGAAGAATTCCAACGAGAATAAAGTTGACTAGTCTAACGTTCTTGCCCCCAAAGAGCCGCCCATGTCGGGAGACAGGAGCAATGCAAGCGATGAGAAGCCTCGGTCTCCCCCTGCATCGGTATTACGGTAGTGCCCTTGTCGCTCAAGGCCTCCCAGCTTCTGGAGCAAGTTGCCTAACCTTGAAGCCTCAGTTTCCCTACCTGTTAATTGGAGATAATAACACACCAATCTCTCAGGGCAAGTTGGAAGGATCGCGAACCAGTGTGCCCCAAGCCCGAGGCATAACATCTGAGATGTGATCAAGTTCTAGAAACGTTAGCTGTCGTACTACCAAGCGAGTCACAAGTGCACCTGCGATTGGTCAGCCAAATCACCTAGATGTGAAGTGCTGTCAACGCCAAGAAGGGATGGAATGGTCGTGGTTGGGGGAAGGCCGTCAAGGGCAGGCCTGGTAGGGTCTGACCAGAGAGGAAGGGACGGAGACACGGGTGATGAGAATGATAGGCTTGGCGTTAGTGAAAGACCAGATTCTCCAGGGAACCACCCATTAGCCTTTTTTCTCAGAGCCAAGATTCAGAATTGTAAATAATTAAAAACAAGAGCCGACCAGAAGGCAGGCTGGGGACACATTTCAGAGGGAGTGGAGAGGGAGAGAGGAACTAGGTAAGTATGAGGCATACGAAAGATTTATGCATATTTTAGTCAGGAGAGGATGTTGCCCTCTTAGGAAAACAAATTACAGACTCAAAGGGTGGCTTCCTTTGACCGTTGCAATGATGTCCCTAGATAACTGTGTCACCAAGCATAGATTGCTGAGGAAGAGAGCCTGTTTTCTCGTTGACTCCCAGGGGAAAGACATGTACCTGATCCTGGAGAACGACACGCTCAGCCTGGTGGACCCCATGGACCGCACTGTGCTCCACTCTCAGCCCATCGCCAGCATCCGAGTGTGGGGCGTGGGCCGCGACAATGGCCGGTGAGTACCCGGGGGTGCTGCCGTCACCTGTCACCTCAGCACCGAAGCGTCGTCTCGCTGTTGTTGCCTATCACTGAACGTCAAAGGGGACGATAGACTGTCCTTAGAAATGTAAAAAAGGAAAGCACATCTCTCTCCTTGCCTCCTAAACCCTCCCTTCAGGGTTTCTGAACCTCAGACCTGTTGTCAGCTCTGGATCCTGTCTTCGAGTTCTGCGTATTTCTCCCCCTGCTCATGCTCCTCATCTCAGTTGCCAACTCACCCAGGCTCTCTGGACCCCTGCCCTTCTTTTTGCCTCTTCTCTGCAGTCTGGGCTCATCTTGGCCATTTCAGAAGCCCTCCTAGTGGTGCTTCCTTCCTCGAGGGCTTGCTTGAAGGGAGAGGTTGCGCCACAAGCTTTAGATCATTAAACACGGTGAGCAGGAACTTCTGGGGTTTGGGGTCAGCCAAACTTCGTTACCATTTGAAATGTCCAGTCACGTCAAGATTCCGTTCGGTGTGTGTTTCTCTGAAATTCTACTGAAAATTTGTTATTTACAGCAAGTGCTTCTTAGACGTGTGCTGAATTATCTGTTCTCCAGGATGACTGGAAATAAGGAAGTTCAAATACATATATATTCTAAATAATGAGGTGACGGTTATTGCAGACATCATCCTTGGATACCATTGTTAAGTAATTGGGCTATGTTGAATGCATTTAGCTCTTAAATTATAGCCCGTCTTTGGCAACTCCCAAAGTACCCGAGGATCTCCTAGCATTTAGGGATCAGGTATAGGATAATTAGTTATTGCTTTGTTGAAAATGGACAAAAGGAGGTAAAAATCCCAGACGAGAGAAAGCTGACCCTGCTGGGCTTGTGGTTCCATTCCTGGGCATTCTGGTTTATTGGGTCATGAGATCCTCTCTTGGGGGCTCTGCCTTGGCTTATCCCACCCAGCCTTTGGCTACCAGGGCTGGGCATTTGTGGGTTCGGTAGTCTTCTGATGCAGTTCCAAGTCCCAAACCAGAAAGAAAAAATGGTTACGCACTTCTCAGTCTCAGAACAAGCATTTTTGCTATAACCAGGCATAAGAAACGGTCTGCAAAAGAGAAAGCTGAAGTGTCTTCTGACCTCTGATTGGATGAACCTTCCTGGGAGCACAGTTGTGTCTTTGAGCTTCTGTCACAGAGTGATGAACACGGTGGCAGTTGGGCCAGGTGCACGGGGGGTGGGCGGTGGCGGGGGGGGCGGGATGAGTGGATAATTTATGCATACACACCTGTCATTCACTTGCTTGGCAAAACTGTAGCGCTGCAGTTGATGACTTGACATGAATTGATGAATTTTACAAGGAAAATACCTCATGATGATGTTTGCTCATCATCAGAAATGTTTAGTCTTAACGAAAGGATGTAAGATGCTCAATCTTTCCCTGGTCTGTGTCCCCCAGGGTTGTTTTTAAGGCAGGAGCCACGGTGAGGATCATTATATACATGTACAACTAGATGGGGTTATGTTTTCTTAAGGTTAGGCTGTGAGCAGATTTCACTGGTGACATTTTCATGCTACCCAGTTTTTTAAAGTGAGGCCAAATGCCACAAGTTCAGAGAGCAAAGGATTCAAACTCCAGCTGACAAAATTATCCAAGCTCTGAGCCTCAGTTTCTCTCATCTGTGAAATGGGGCTCATAAGAGGGACCACAAGGCATGTGTATATATGCGCTTTTGTGTGTGTATCGTAACTGGTACAGTGATGGAGACGTGGCGAATGCCTAATGAATGTTAGCTCTTGATTCGTGGAGGGAACATACATGAGCAGCTACAGCTAATTACATGGCTTTCTTTCAAAGACAGGGTGAATATGGGAGGGGTCAGACCTCAGGGAGGTTTCGGAGACAGTTGATCATTTGATACAGGGGATGAGGGGCTGTTTCTCATGAGTTCAGTTATCCTACAAGGCAAGAAGAGTCCCCCACCGCTGCCCCCCAGTGACAGCAATGTGAATTCGGTTACATTACCTTGCTTATGTTTTTGAAATGTGGGCTGGGTTAACCATGTTTTTGAAACCACTTCTTATTCTTACTCAGTGTTAACAGGTAAGTATAATTTAGAAATTCCCTCAGGGTTCCACAATGGCTGTCAGGACCTCAAGTTCCTGCATTGGTTTGGGGGGTCCTTGAGTTGGATTGCTTTTGGAAACAATAAATTAAAAAAAGTACATTTGCCAGTGAAAGGTTCTGTTTCTCCCCATTGGTCCCTGAGTTTTCCCTTCCCTAGAAGAAGGGGCGTTTGTATTCCTGCTTTTTTTTTTTTTTAACTTTCTTTTGCTTTGATTCTTTTTTTTTTAACAGCCATTTATAAGAGCAAATTCAATTTGTAATGCTACAAAGGAAAGGGGTTTTCACTTTGCATGAATAAAACATAAAAGCATTTCATTTTGCTTGCAAAAATGAGCCCATTTTGCATTCCTTTGTAACTTTCCTTACTGAGAAAATGGAATCTCTTAGGGGATTTCTTTTTTTTTTCCCTCTCTTTCTTTCTCTCTCTGAATTCTAAAAAGATATGTTTAATGAAATGTGAGGAAAAGACAGTGTGACGAATGCAGCCCTTAACGTATCCAGCCCAGCCCTGTAGGTGCCCAGCAAAGACTTGTTGATTTGATTTATAACTCAGGAGACACAGTCCTTGGAACTCGGGCTGTGTGTTCTCCTCCGGTGAATATCGAGATAACCACTTTCCTGATAATGCCAGTGGTAGTCCCTTACATTACCATGGACCTGACCCTCTGCTTGATGCTTTGCAAGCAGGCGCTCCTGAGATTCCATTTTCTTTCTTCCCCTCTAACCTTGTAATAATCTGCTTGTCAGTTAGTGGTGTCAGGTGCATGCAGAAAATCAAAGCAGGGCAGTGTATTAGTTTGCTGGGGCTCTTAGGGGATTTCTTGAGGTGGTTCACATGAAGAAGGAAAGTACGTATACCAGAGACTCGAAGTAATTTCAGAATTTATAGTTATTTTGGGTTTAGCACTATCTGAAGGCGTTCAAGTGGTTTTGATTTGCTCTGAAGAAATTGCTTATGGGGAGAGTTTACTTTGGGTGAGGAGGGTATCTGGCTGTAACACCCCATACTGATTTCTGAACATAGGGGACTTTTAACAGGGACTCTCCGCTCCCCTTGTGGCAGATATGGACCCGTCTACTGGGAAGGATCTGGGCACACAGATCCCTGTGTACGTTGCCAACATGCAGTAGTATCTGCTGATTCCATCTGTTTCCCGTGAGAAAGGAAAGTGGGTGGGGGGTACAGTCAGAGGGTTTTAGACCCCGGAAGTGGCATTTTCCTGAGTGACTTCCATGGCAGTGTTCCATGGGGCACTAATGAAGTAAGACGTTCATACGCTTTCCTTGAGGGGAAAAAAAAAAGAGATTCTAGGGTCATTTGGAAAACTGGGTTAAACAGAGTGCAACAGGCCCCTTTACTCTGGACCCTCTTAGAGGTTTTCATGTGCTGATGTTCACTGGGGCCCTTTCCTTCATGGAAATGTAGTCACATGGAACACACTTTGGAAACCGCTGCTCTGGTCAGTTAATGCATACTAGATTGCTGTCTGTTTTTAAGAAAAATTGGAATTACTTTTAATAAATAACTATTAAAAAATGGAGACCTATGGGGCCTGCTAGAATGAAGATAAAATCCCTTCATAATTAATAGCAGCTACCACGGCCATCGGGCACAAATGCATTATAAAAAGTACTTTCTCCGGTTAAATGTTACTATTGATGCTTATAGTTACCACAACACCACTCTTTCTAGAGAATGTTTTATACATTTCTTTTTTATTTTTGATGAATAATTTCTAATAAAAATGGTGTGATAGATTATTCATAATTTTCCAAGTGAGTTTATCTTTGACATAATTGCTTTATCTGGTCAAGATCTCAGAGAACCTTTATCTGAAGAATATAGTGGGTTTCAAGTACACTGAATTTTTTTTTTCCTGTTCTCATCTCTTAGGATAGTCCCCTGGACTTGGCCACCAAGACCTTGTTTAAGTTGTTTTAGAAGACTGTTGTTACACATAGTTCTTGCTCTTGTTTTCCTGCCGTTGTTGTCTTTTGATTTCTTTCGAAAACACTGCTTAGGGGAGCCTGGGCGGCTCAGTTGGTTAAGCGTCTGCCTTCAGCTCAGGTCATGATCCCGGGGTCCTGGGATTGAGCCCCGTGTCAGGCTCCCTGCTCAGCAGGGAGTCTGCTTCTCCCTTTCCCTCTGTCCCTCCCCCCTGCTTGTGTGTGCACTCTCTCTCTCAAATAAATAAAATCTTAAAAAAGAAAGGAAAAGAGAAAGCAGTTTAATACCAATCTCTCCCAACCTCTTTTTTAGAGATTAGGAAACTAAAGACAGAGGGTGGAACTTACCTTAGATGAGCCTTCTGGTTCTGACAGGGCAAAGACCAGACTCCTGAGATTCTCATCTGTCCGAATAGGAGGCTTGTCAGTTAATCCTGACAAGAGATGACAGATGATCTAAAATAACCGGGGGTCAGCAGGGAGGCCCTTGAGCGCCATGGCCTGGTCCCTGTCCTTAGAGATCTGGCTTCTTAATTAAAGAGATAAGACCACAGTTGTGGGGGTGCCTGAGTGGCTCAGTCGGTTAAGTGGCTGCCTTCAGCTCAGGTCATGATCCCAGGGTCCTGGGATGAGCCCCGCATCAGGCTCCCTGCTTAGTGGGGAGCCTGCTTCTGTCTCCCTCTGCTGTTCCCCCTGCTTGTGCCTCTCTCTCAAATAAATAAATAAAAATCTTTAAAAATAAAAAAATAAAAATAAAAAAAGACCACAGTTGTGAATTGAAAGCAAACTGTGGCCCTGAGACCCCTTTTTGTACAGCTTTGAGCTAGGAATGTGCTTTGTATCTTTAGCGGGTTGTTTAGAAAATGAAGAATAGAGACCTGGCTATAAGGGACCCAGGATGCCCTCCTCCCCTCTAGAGAAAGAGCAATAGAGTGGTAATACATGCAGAGCAGAATCAGGATCTTTGTGGCTGCCGTAGGAGGTTGTTGTAAGAAAGGCAAGGTCCTTTCTGACTGTCTCTCCTTCCCTACCTGTACCCCAGTTCTACCAGCATTCCTTGGGGTACCCGCAAGCATTGCCAGCCCTGATACTGTTCCTAGAGCTGACCCTCTGTGTATCAGATAGGGTATGGCTGGACTGCTGCACCAGGGGTTCTCAAGCCCATTATCTGAAACACTGGAGACATGGTCTCCTATAGCAGTCTGCAACGAGCAGTCCTGTCTCCCAGCACAGCCCTGTGCCAGGCAGGCTCAGGCTCCTTCTGGGTTGTGGCTGGGCCATCCCTCCAGTGTCATCCTCGTCGGATCAGGCCAGGGGACTTGTCTCCAAGTTGAAAGACGACCTAGGACTTGCACATGTCACATGGGCTCACACATTCCGTTCACATTGTATTGGCCACACCCAGCTAGCTGCAAGGGACTTTGGGAAATGGAGCTGGGCTGGCGATCGCCAAGGGAAAACCAACTACTCCTGAAACAGAAGAGGGGACACAAGCAGCATTCTGATGGGGTCTGAAGACGAATCACCTCCGCCTTCTGTGCTTCGTTCCGTCAACCCTGCAGGTCGCAGTCCCCTGCCTCCCCTTGCATGTTGCCTCCATCTTCCTGTTTCTTTCTTTCCTTTTTGCCTTGTTAATTACCTACTTACAATTCTTTATATGTTATTCTCTTTGTTCAGCTCTCTGGAGTGGTTTCTGTCTCCAGCCTACACCTTCCCTTGTCGAGCCTTAAATTGAATTAGCGCCGGCTAAAGGAGGCAGCCCCTCCCACACAGAAGGCACGTCTACCGCAGGGAGGGCGTTCCAGGGAGCTCTTGCGAGCACGCGGGTGAGTGTGGTGGCTGTTCTGTCTGTTCAGCTCCATCACACCGTGGGCGACGGCAGCACTTGGGCCGAGGCGGCTTCCTTCCTCAATTGGTAGCCATTGTCAGTGATAAAGGGCCGTTCTGTTCTAGGTGACAGGGATTTAGAAAGAGTGGGCCTCTTGGTTTTTTGAGCTAATCTGAAAGTTATCTCTCTTTTCCCTTGGCTGTTGTGTCTTTCCCAGGGAGTAATTGGAGGGTCTCTCCGTAGGGAGGGTGGAGAGCTTCCCAATGACATCTGGTCGGAGGGTTCTCTGAGCTAGACCGTAATGAAAGATTGATGGAATTCCAAGATCTGCTGATGGAAGTTTAATCTGGGGTATGTGCTGTCTTGCCTCAGGGAGAAAAGCCTTCAGGGAAAGCAATAATTCTCTCCTTCTGCCATAGTATTATCTTGACCTCAAGGGTTAATTTCTTTTTAATACAGCCCCATGATAAGCAGAGGCATCGGGATTTACTTGACCATTCTGCTGACTTACACTGTAGTTATATTTTATCTCTTTAGAAATGGCTTCCTTTCCTTCTATTAATCATGCTGGGATGCTTGCTAATACTTTCAGCTTAGACTAACCTTTAAGAAGAGACATTGTAAGTGACTGTCCAAGAAAAGATTCCCTCAAGGAATGTGTGAGGGCATTTTCGAGCAGATCTGTCATGGCGGTGCTGTCCAGTTGAAGACAATGATTGCTTCTCAGGAACGCGTCATCTGTTTTGCTAACTGGTCCAGTGCATAATCCATCATTTCTCATACGCATGTTTCAACATCAGCCAGTGAGGTGGGGGCTTGAGGTTGTCCTGTCAAGAGAGGATAGAAAATTCTAGTGATGATCCCTGAACAACTTTCATCTCACGCTTTCCCTGAGTCCCAAGCCGGACGAAGAATGGGCCTTTCTGGATGCAGCCTGAGGGTGATCAATCATGGTTGGCTTTACTAATTCTCTGTGTCAGTCCTCAAAGCACTGTGATCTTCTTGGAATACTTGGAGCATTCCAAGAAGAGAACGAAGAGTAGTTTTAGTGGAAAAATAGCCTAACAACCCACATAAAGATGAATTAGTATCTTACAGAGCAGAGCAAGTTGTAACTATTACGACCCAGAGCCTAGCTTGGTTTCTAGCATATTGTCTGTGCTCCATAAATGATTAGGTGGTTGATAAATTTGTAAAAGACTATTGTTACTGCAGATGAACGGGCAGTCACTGCTTTTCATACACAAGTCATCACATTGAACCCTTTGACTCAAATGTAATCATCAGAGATTTTTGGCTTTGTGGTAAATTCAGTGATTGAGAATATAATGTAGTGCCTATGATCTGTTACAACTACTCACAGAACACTTCTGATGCCAAATGTGTGGTTTTTTCACACCAAGCAATTCTCCAGTTCTCTGCAGATACCAGTTCTGAGTGTCCTACAATTGAATTCAACTCTGACACTAACCACCTGGAGTAGTACATTCCCCCCAAGTCAGGGGCTGAGCCCCTCCAGACTGCCCCGACTCCAGAAGCCAGTCGCAACTGGAGGGCACTCATCTACTCCTGACCTGCCAGCTATAGTTGAGAGGTTCCCACAACCCCTTCTCAGGTTTGGTAATTTGCTAGAATGGCTCACAGAACTCAGGGAAATACTTTATTTACTACCAGTTGATTATGAAGGATACACATGAACAGCCAGATAAAGAGGCATATAGGGTGAGATCCAGAAGCATTGTGATCACAGGACTTTGAGCTTCTGTCCCTGGAAAGTTTGAGACACATGACCCTCCTCGTGCCTTGGATGCATTTACCAACCCGGAAGCTGTCTAAGCCATGTAGTTTAGGTTTCTTTTATGGGAGTTCCATCATGTAGGTATGATAGCTTAAATCATCGGCCATTGGTGATTAACTCAATCTCCAGCCCTGTCCTCTCCCTAGAGTTGGGAGTGGGGCTGGAAGTTCAGCCCTTTATTCACACCTTGGTCTTTCTGGTGACCAGCCATATCATTAGCGTACAGAACCGTACACTCTGGAGATTAGGAAGGTTTTAAAAGTGCTTGTGTCGGAAACCAAGGACTAAGGCCAGATATCATAACAAAAGATGCTCCTGTCATTTACGAAATTACATGGGTTTTAGGAGTTTTGTGCCAGGAACCAGGACAAAAACGAAATATCTATTTCTTCTTCTATTACAATATCACAGTAGCCCAGTCAGTCGCCGAGAAGATTCAGAAAACATCAGGGGGGACTCAAGCGTTCTCACCTCCTACAATAATGCCAAGTTTTTGAGAGCTAGAGTCGGTCAAGAGGAGCAGTACTGGAGTAGGAATTCCACCATATGCAATTTAATCATGGGTCTTCCCTTGCACTGATGTTGGGGGACTCTTAGTGTCCCCGATTCTGCACCTGGAGTGGGGGTCGTTGTCAGGACGGCAGGGATGTGGAGGTGCTTTCATAGAGGTGTCATGCATTGCCCCCAGTGTTTTTATTGAGATAGTAATATTTCCTTAAAATATTGCCCTGGGCCAACTGTAACCTATTATAAAAAATTAAGAGGGGGCGCTTGGGTGGCTCAGTCAGTTGAGCATCCGACCTTTGCTTTTGGCTCATGTGATGATATCAGGGTCGTGAGATCGAGCCCCACATCAGCACCGTGCTCAGCGCAGAGTCTGCTTGAGCTTCTTTCTCTCCCTCTCCCTTTGCCCCTCCCCCCCCCAAATAAATCTTTAAAAAAAAAATTAGGAGAAATTTAAGTACATGGGAAGTTAGCATCATTTTGTCTTTAAATATCGAACATTTGTCCCATATTGGTTTCCTGGGAGTCTTGACTGATGAGGTGAAGCCTCCTGAAAGGCTAACCTTGATGTTTAGACACTCCCCACAACCCATGGCTTTCTGGTCTTCTAGCTCTCTTATTAAGCCAGACTTGGTGTTTAAATATCACAGCTTTGAATTAAATCCCGGGAATGGATTGTGTTTGGTGGAGTTCTTTCTTTCTTTTTTTTTTTTTAAAGATTTTATTTATTTAAGAGAGAGAGAATGAGAGAGAGCACATGAGACGGGGGAGGGTCAGAGGGAGAAGCAGACTCCCTGCCGAGCAGGGAGCCCTATGCGGGACTCGATCCAGGGACTCCAGGATCATGACCTGAGCCGAAGGCAGTCGCTCAACCAACTGAGCCACCCAGGCGCCCCGGTGGAGTTATTTCTTAGAAAAGTGAGCATGGATGAAAATTATCCTGTAATGAGCAGTGGGTTCAGAGACTTCCTGCTGTCACACACATGTCTGCATGAGCTGCACCCCCGCTTCCTGCTGGGACCCAGGTTCCTGCTCTCCTGCTCACCAGCCTCTGTCTTTCGCCTAGAAGACAGTCAAGTTCTGTTCCCTGCTTTTCCCCTAATGGCACACAGCCTGTGGGTGCAGGCACCGGGTCCTACGTTTCTTTATATAACTTCAACTGGAAATTCTTTTCCAAAGGGTACGCTAGGGAACTGCTCTTTAGAAAAGAGAACAAGAGACAGGGAATCAAAAACTGGAATTAATAATTAAACTCAGGGGGCACGTAGGTGGCTCAGTTGGTTAAGTGGCTGCCATCGGTTGAGGTCATGATCCCAGGGTCCTGGGATTGAGCCCTGCATCGGGCTCCCTGCTCAGCTCCCTCTCCGTTTGCTGCCTCCCTGCTTGTGCTTTCTCTCTCTTTCTCTCCCGCTCTCTGTCAAATAAATAAATAAAATCTTAAAAAAAAAAAACAAACAACACAATTAAACTCAGGGGCCTGGAGCAAGGACCCTTCTTCTGAGGGTAAAATGTCCCAGGAGCAGAGTCAGGTTGGCAGGGACATGGGGCCAGAGAGTGGAAATACTAAATCAGACTTTAGGCTGAATATAAATAAGTGAGCCAGATAGTTCGTTCAGAACAGAAAGGCTCAATCTCTCTGAATGTGGGAACAATCGTTTGGACTATAAATAAAAGAACGCAGCATGGGTGACAGACTGGATGTAGCGCCGCTCACGTATCTGGAGGAGTCGGGCGGCAGGGAGAGGGAATAGGAAAAATAAAACCTAGAAAATGTTGTCATTCAGTCCGTTATTTTACACCGGAAACATGTCAAAGGGGAAGAGATGTTTGAAAGTCCTGGGGTGGGGAGGTTGGGGTGTGGAGATGCACAATTATAGGCTCTAAGGAAACTGGAGCATGGAGTAGGGGGCTTGCCGACATGGAGAACAGACTGGTCGAGGGATGGGGAGGAAGGCGGCCAGGGGTCGAAAGCAGCTGGGCACGGGCTGCCTCTCTCTCTGCAGGTGATTGCTTCTCTAGGCCAGGTCGCCATCCGGTGTCGCCACGTCTGCCCCTTTAGATGAATGGCTCCAGCTGCATTGGCAAGAGCTCATTGTTTCTGCACAGAGCGCCCTGGCCTGTTGGAGATCGTTCTTCAGCAGAGCTCATGGGCCCTGAGCTGCCCAGCCCAGCATGGAGCGGGTCATGATGCATTTGCTGGAATACCAAACCAAATCTGTTCCACTCAACATGGTCAGAACTGAGAGTGTCATCCACACACCCAGCCCCATTTTCAGAGTTATTCTTACTCCTCTATTTTCTAGGTTCACGCGTTCATTCACTTGTTTCCGTGTGTATGCATGCATGCATCCATTCACTCAACTCTGCTGAGTCCGCTGTGGTTATGGCTCAGCCATCAGCTGCATGAGTCAACAACTTGGGGTCCTCTTACCTTCCCTACCTGCCGGGAGTGGTCATGCCCTAATGATTCTATCTCCTTAGTACTTAAATCCAAGTATAATTTTCAGAAAGTTAAACACAGGCTTTCGTATGTGCAGTAAGTAAGAACTGAAGCTGGAACAATTCAAATATCCAGCAGCAGGTGAATAGATAAACAAATTATGGTGTATCCATACAACAAATATCCCCTCAGCAATAAAAAGGAATCAACTACAGGCAAGGAAAGCAAAAGCAAAAATGAACTGTTGTGACCTCATCAAAACAAAAAGCTTTTGCACAGCAAAGGAAACAGTCAACTGAACTAAAACACAACCGACAGAATGGGAGAAGGTATTTGTAAATGTCTTGTCAGATAAAGGGCTGGTATCCAAAATCTATAAAGAACTTATCAAACTCAACACCCAAAAAACAAAAAATCCAGTTAAGAAACGGGCAGGAGACATGAACAGACATTTCTCCAAAGAAGACATACAAATGGCCAACAGACACGTGAAAAAATGCTTAAGATCACTCAGCATCGGGGAAATCCAAATCACAACCACAATGAGATACCAGCCATTTGAGATTATTTTTGTAGGCTCATTAGGTCAGTAAATCATTTCACTGGCACACACACACACAAAAAGGAATTACTGATATGTATAAGTACATGGCTGAATCTAAAAAGAATTGTGCTGAGTGAAAGAAGCCAGACCCTCCCCCGCAAAAAAAGAGTATATACTATATGATTTAATTTATATAAAATTCTAAAAAATGGAAGGTCAGCTTCTCTATAGCGACAGACAACAGGTCAGCAGTTACCTGGAGAGGGACAGAAGGCAAGGGATTATAAAGAGGCAAGAGGAGGGTGCCTGGGTAGCTCAGTTGGTTAAGCGACTGCCTTCGGCTCGGGTCATGATCCTGGAGTCCCGGGATCGAGTCCCGCATCGGGCTCCCTGCTCAGCGAGGAGCCTGCTTCTCCCTCTGACCCTCCCCCCTCTCATGCTCTCTCTCTCTCTCTCTCATTCTCTCTCTCTCAAATAAAAATAAATAAAATCTTAAAAAAAAAAAAAAGAGGCAAGAGGAATCTTTGGGTGTTACAGATCTATTCACTATCTTGACGATGGTGATGTTTCACTAGCATATACCTATGTCAAAACTTACCAAATTATATATTTTAAGTATGTGCCAGTTTATTGTATGTTTTATATACCTCAATAAGGCTGTCTTAAATATAATTTTAAAAATATACAGTGAGTAACATGTCAAAGATTTATTTAACTCAGGATTGAGCAAACCAACAGGACACCAAAGCCAGTTCAAAGGAATATAGGAAATGCTGGGAATCTTCAAAAAAGGCTAATTAAGCCACCAGGAAGCAGAGGTGTTTTTAAGAGTCACAAAGAACCTCAAGCAGGATGAATTAAATACACACATGATCACTCACTCCTTTCTACCTAGGCACATCTTAGTCAAATGGCTGAAACCAAAGCCAGAAAGAAAATCCTAACAACAACCAGAGAAGAGAAAATGTTAAGATAGATGGCTAAGTTAGATACAGAATTGATTAATGTTCTACTGGCAATAAAATCATCACCTTTGGGGTCATCTGGATATTTTTTTTTGGCATAAAGTTGCAGAAATTAATTGCAGCTTATTAATCTTCTATAAATTAACAGCTAACCTCACAGAGTCTGAGTCACTAGCAAAAAAATAAGTCAGACAAAGATAACATTTCCCTGGAGCTGGGCTGTCCAGGACAGTAGGTGCTCATCACAAGTGGCTCTTGAGCCCTTGAAATACCACTAGGCTGAATTGAGATGTGCTATAAAGTGTAAAACACATACCAGGATTTTGCAAAAAAGAATGTAAAATATCTCACAACAACATTTTATGTTGATTACATATTGAAGGTTAATTCTTTGGACATATGAAATCAAATAAAATATATTACTAAAATTAACTTCATGTGCTTCTCTTTCCTTTTCTTAAAAAAAATGTGGCTACAACTAAAATTACCTCCGTGGCTTGCCTTGTATTCCTCGCAGACAGTGCAGTCCTAGAGAAAGGAGCAACCCTTAGGAGGGCCTATTTGATGTTGCCCCCCACTGTGACGCTGACAGCCCTCCTTTTCCCTTATTTCTAAGTTTGGGCTAATTTTTCTTACCACTTCTTACACCCATCGCTCTACCCCCATCCCTGACCCCCCTCTTTCTCTGTGTCGCCTGGTACTCCCCTCCAAATAACCTGCCAACTGCAACCCAAGTCACCTTTCTGACAGGTGGAGACATGTTGTCCCCTGCTGCTTACACGATGGAATCCGGACTCCATGGGGGGATGTGTGGTCCCACCCCTGCCCTCTGCCTCCCCAGCCCGTCCTCCGGCATGGTGGGCGAGAGCACATACCCAGCCTTGGCCCTGGGCTGCCCTGCCCTGCCTGTTCACTTTCTAAAGCCTCTTCATGAAACCTTTATGCTTCCTTCTGTTGAACCACCATTCCCTCTGGGACACAAGCAGAACCTACAGAGCCTTATGCCCCAGCACTCTGAAGGAAGCTTTATTTAACTTGCTGATCTTGTGTGCATTTACCCACAGGAAAATAAATTTTGCAAGGGCAGTTATTAGGTTTAAAAAAATTATTGTGGGAACGCCCACTTTTTTTTATAGGCATTGGTTTTTCTCTGTCGCTGGCTTTCAAACTATTTGTTGTAACCCATAAGAAATGTAGCTTATGGCATGACCTAATTCCCCCTCTGCCTTTATTCATTCACAGTTAGCTAACAGAAATTTCATACAATACTCATCTTCACTGTATGTTCTCTTCTTTGATTTTTTTTTCTTTGCTATTTTTTTTTTTTTGTTTTTTGGGTTTGGGGTGGGGGGGGGGGGGGGGGGGGGGATGCTTCTTTGTCTCTTCTCTCAGCCTCTCCATCCCTGCCTCAGTCTTAACCTCACTCCTGGCTCACCCTCCCCATCTGTCCCTCTCAAGTCTCAGGCTCCCAGAATCTGTCTGCATTCTCACCCTCTCCCCCCTCCCCACTTTGCCCCCTCCGTTTCTTCAGAACCCTCCACCCCTGCCCAGACAGACTCCAAGACTCTGGGGGACAGAGCTGCCCTTTCTCCTGGGGGAG
This sequence comes from Neomonachus schauinslandi, assembly GCF_002201575.2. NCBI lineage: Eukaryota > Metazoa > Chordata > Mammalia > Carnivora > Phocidae > Neomonachus > Neomonachus schauinslandi. Next base: position 169,991,836 of record NC_058404.1, read on the forward strand.
GAGGAGGTGAGAGGGGGCAGCCCCTCACCCGGCCCCAGCCTGGCTTCCCCCCCTCCCCACCAGCCCCTATTTATTTAACTTTTAAAATGCTGTCTGTTACCACTAGCTAATCCTAGTTTGAGTAACACCGATCTTGGTTAACTTTTCCAAAAAGTATTTGAATAGAGCAACACTCTACCAGCTTAATAACTGTCATTTAATTTTTTAAAAAATTCCATGGACAAATCATTTTGGGAAATAGTATTTGCAATGTCTCCTGCTCTCAGAGAGGGGCCCAAATACACAGCTTAGCTATTGAAGGCTTTGGGCTATCTGGAACTTAACACTTTGTGAGCATAAAATGCATTATTTGCTTCATATCAATGAACTTGAAGAGGATCAGCATTTCTGGGGCCTGCCGGGTTAGAAGTACCCTGATCTAGGGATTCTGAATGATAACTCTCTATCAGTTAGAACAAAGCTGTGTTTTAACACTTTGCTTAGCACACCAACCCCCAAGATGTCACTCAAAAGTGTTATATTCTTAGGAGCATAGCTTTCTTTGTAGTCAGTCAATATTGTCTCTTTAAAGAATTTGGTGGGGCGCCTGGGTGGCTCAGTCGTCAAGTGTCTGCTTTCACCTCAGGTCATGATCCCAGCATCCTGGGATCAAGCCCCACATCTGGCTCTCTGCTCCGCGGGAGGCCTGCTTCTCTCTCTCCCACTCCCACTGCTTGTGTTCCTGCTCTCGCTATCTCTCTCTCTGTCAAATAAATAAATAAAACCTTAAAAAAAAAAAGAATTTGGTTAAGGGTGAAAATTGCATAGTTTGTCGTGTTTGCTTTTTTGCCAGAAAGTTTCGAGTTAAATTAAATCCTTAACTGTGGTAATAATATTAGACTGAACCATATGCCTGCTATTTTTTCTGTGGATCAGAAATGGTTGAATGCGGTTCAAATTAATATTTAACCTAATTGATTTACAGAACTATTTCTTGTTTCTATTTGGTTTTAAATTTCACTTTTCTAACTTAAGAGCCTGATAGAATGTTTGCCTTTTATTATAAATCACTTAATTTTATCCTGAAGCACATGGGATATAAATTTTAATAATTACAGAGTCCAGTTGAAGTGCCCCATTAACCAATAGGGTGTTTAAAATACAAATTTTTTTCCCCCGGCTGGCTTCCCTATTTTTCAGTAATTGGCAAATGCTGTGCATTCTGCAACAGTATTTTGAGGGTTTTTTTTTCACCCTATGTAAAATCCTAGAGCAGCTAAAAGAACAGCCAAGTTAAAAACATATCTCTACAGTCACTTAAAATTTATTGGCCAATCCAAATGACATTTGTGGCTTTCGACATGAATTAGAGAAGAATAATGTCACAGAAACCGCCTCAGCCCTATAGGTACTTGCTTGCCATACTTAGTTTTCTTACCACCAGGGATCTCATCACAAAGATAAGCGGTGATTAACTAAAAGCATTACATCTAATGGATGGTGTGGAATTTCTTAATATATTTTCCCCACAAATTCAGTGGCCTAGAGTAATTGTCTGTGCCCCTTTCTTGCTGAAAAGAAATGTCTTGGTTTATCTCTATATAGATTCTAGCTAAAGACCTGCTTATGTCTTTTGACATAAGAGAAGCTGTAGAGGATATTTATTAAGGAAGATAAAACCTAATCCTATTCATTAAATTCACTAAGTCAAGGTTGCAAATAAAAAGGAGGGAAAATTTTTTTTAAAAAGATAAGGTTTTAGTATGTCTATGCTATAGAAATTAGAGTGATTCTTTAAAAAAAAAAAAAAGGATGGTATATCTCTTAAGTCTTTAAATCTTGAGTCACTTTTAGTCATAATGTTGTTAATCGTCCTCTTAGACCTTGGAACCATTATTAGAACAGACTATACCAAAGAAGTATGTTAATTGGGACAGGAAAAGAATAGAAACAGGTGTCATCATCCAGAAGGGGCACCATCTTTTTTTAAAGACTTACAATTATAATTTAACCGTAATTGTGCCTGTATATTTTTAAGTGGTCTGTGTTGGCTTTCTTCATGCCCAAGGCCACATCATCCTCATTCCTACCTTGAGGTATCAAGCTATGGAATTTCTTTTCTCCCTCCTTCCTCCGTTGTATGGTCCCATCTACCTCTCTGGGGATTTATTAGATACTCATTTATTATCCCCACTATGTGTCAGCCATTGTGCTTGGTGCCAAGGTTGTAGCCATGAACAAGAACTTCACGGTCACTACCCTCATCGGGTGTATTAAGTAGAACAATAAGTTATTATGTGAGTCCTTGAGACCCATGAATCACTCTGTAATACACCTGTCAAGCATTATATGACATGGCTGTCCTCATAGCCTAGTCTGGGTCCCACCTCTTCTGTTAGCCTTTCTGTCACCTTTTGTATCAGTCAGTACTGGCTAGGTTACGCTGCAGTAACAACCAAAGGGCTCAGTGGCTTAAAACAACTCTCATTCTGCTAAATGTCCGAGGCCGATTGGCTGGAGGCACTGCTTCTGGTGGTCGATGCCTCATGCTGCGTCCCAGGCCGACGATACAGTCACTACTAGACTAGATAGCCGCAAGAGGAAAAGATGAACTGACTCTTAAAGCTTCTGCCTGGAAACCATGCTTAACACTGTTGCTCACGTTTCATTGGCCAAAGCAAGTCACATAACCAAGTGTGACTTGGGCGGGGGTGGGGGGGAGTACACGCCTGCCCTAGGATGGGGACTGGATATTCACACCACTGCAGTGCTCTGTGATCTCTTTTATCTCTGCAGTCATGTAGATGCTATTGGCACCTAATCTTCCCGACCTTGGACTGTAGATGTGTATATCTCCCCAGGAAGATTATAAATCCTTGAGAGCCAGCACTGTGTCTTCTACTTCCCTGTAGGTGACTCAACACGATGCTCACACTAGGTGCTTAGGGATGCTTCTGATTGTACGAAGAAGAGAATGAAGGGGGAATAATCAGAACTCTTCCCATGTTTTAATATAATGCTTTATAGTTTACTAAGGGTCAGTGCACACTCTCTCCTTCAATCTTTCCAGAGACTAAAGGACATATCATGATGCTTTTTACGGATGAGGAAAGGGAGACCTAGAACTTTCACATGACTTCCTCAGTGTTGCACCTCTAAAGAAGTCTGAAACCGTGAACCCTAAATCCTGGACCAGTGCTTTTTGCTACTCCTTTTAGCTGTCAGTGCAAACACCCCAGTGTTTTCTTGTGCGGAGGATCACACAGAGGAAGGGAGAAGGAAACTTCAGAGAAAGAGTAGGGGTCTATCTCCCGGTATTTGGATCCCAGCCAGGCTGAGAAGCACACAGCAACAACTCAGTGTGTTCGTTCCCTGTGGCTGTTATTACGTATTTGCCACAAACTTGCTTACGACAGAAATGAATTCTCTCGCCATCCGGAGGCCAGATATTCAACATTTCGTCTCAGTGGGCAAAATGCAGGTGTTGGCAAGACCCCGCCCCCTCCGGAGTCCCTGGGAAGAATCGGTCCCTTGCCTCTCCCAGCTTCTGGTTGCTGTGACATTCTTTGCCGGTGGCCATCACTCCAGTCCCTGCATCCTCGTCACATAGCCTTCTCTTCTGCGTGTGTGCTCTCTCTGCCCCTCCCTTATGGGGACATCTGTGGCTGGATTTAGAGCCCACCCAGATAATCCAGGATAATGCCCCCATCACAAAATCATCAACTCCATCATCTCTGCAAAGATCCTTTTTCCTTATAAAGTAATATTTACAAGTTCCAGGGATGAGGACCTGATACTTTAGGGACCTTTATTCAACCTACCACAGTTAGGATGGTGGGAACCCCCTCTGTGGCCCCAGCTCTTTTCCCCACCTGCTGTGCTCCTCCATCCTCCTCCTTCAGCTCTTCCCTCCTCTGGGTGGACCAGATTATATGATATCATATCTATATGATATCTTGGAAGGACCCTTGGAGTTCAACACACCCCAGCAGATTCCTGGATCTGCCTCTTCTTGGCTGTGTGACTCTGGGCAAGTTACTCACTCTGAGCCCTGGTGTCCTCCTCTGTAGAGATGGGGGCTTTAGAACCTCCATGCAGCATGGTGTGAGATAATACATGAGAGGGCCTGCCATGGGCACCGGGCAGAGGACCCCCCTTCCCCGCTCCATGGGGTCCCTTCCTCTAGCTCCACCTCATCTGCACCTGCAGTGTGGGCCTTGGTGGGCTGGAGGCAGACGGTGCTGCCCATTGGGATTCCTAGAGCCCTTCCTCCCATTTATTTTTCACAGTGAAGTCAAAAACACACAATGTTTATTAAATAATTAATCATCCTTTCCTAGAAGGGTTATTTCATTTCATGGGTGAGCAGTTTATTGCCAGACAACTGTGTCTTCCTCCAAAATGATGTATAACATGATTTGGTGTCTACGTTTTTAGACACTAGAATGTTTTTTCTCTCTGCCATTTAAACTTGAAGGTAGTGTAGTGCATATTCATTTGTGCTTTGTTCATCTTGAGAGATGCATGTGCATCGTGGAGTGACCTCCTATGTTTCCATTTCTAAAGTAGTATGTAGAACCTGATAGGCCAATGCACATAAATTCCAGTAAATTTTGGTATTCACTAAGTATTTTAGTAATAAATACCACAGACAATAAACCTTTACGGCATGAAGCCTCTATAATTGACAAGGAAACTAATACCATGGTATAAACCAAAAACTGTCAAAGCCATTTTTTTTTCCTCAGAAGTCTTTGTGATTCCATATACGTTCCTCATTTGCCTTCAGAATCTAAAATTCTGGCTTGTTTTGTTTAGAAAGCAGTCCCTTCAGACATTTGCCTTATTTTTAGGAAATGTTTATCCTAATGGCAGGATAGTAAGTAGGGCTTACTGGCCATCTTTGACCTAATGACATTAGGGACTTGATCTGCTGGAGTGAGAAGAGCCAGGGGACCAAAACCGGCTGGCTGAGGAGGCCGCCATCTGTTGGTCACACCTGCCGTGGACATGGAGCAGGAGAGCGTAGGGATGACGCAGCGTAACTGTTGGATCAGTAATTAATTACTGGAATGTATTTCATCTAGGCCTTACCCAGTCAGATCGTCCCGAGTCCTCATATAACAGTAACTTTTTAAAAAGATGTTATTTATTTATTTGAGAGAGAAAGAGAGAGAGAGATGGAGAGAGCACATGAGCAGGGGGAGGGGCAGAGGGAAAAGCAGACTCCCGGCTGAGCAGGGAGTCCGATGCGGGACTCGATCCCAGGATCCCGGGATCATGACCTGAGCCGAAGGCAGACGCTTAACGACTGAGCCGCCCCGGCGCCCTTCCCTCATATAACAATAACTTTTAGGCAGAATCAGACCTATAAATACAGAGAACAAACTGATAGTTTCCAGAGGAAGGGGGGAGGGCTGAAGGGGAGTAGGAGATGCAGGGTTTCACTTGTGGAATGAGTAAGTCATGGGGGTAAAAGGTACAGCACGAGGAGTATAGTCAATGGTTGTGTGGAGGACAGATGGCTGCCACACTTGTGGTGAGCAGAGCACGGTGTATTAACTTGTTGAATCACTGTGCTGTACACCTGAAACTAATGTTACATTGTGTGTCAACTGTACTCAAATTAAAAAAAAATTAGAGGGTCACCTGGGTGGCTCAGCAGGTTAAACAGACGGACTGTTGATTTCAGCTCAGGTCATGATCTCAGGGTCATGAGATCGAGCCCTGGGTCCCGAGTCGGGCTCTGCACTGAGCATGGAATCTGCTTAAGATTCTCTCTCTGCACCCCACCCCATCTTGCTCTGTCTCCCTCTCCCCACACTTCTCTCTCTCTCTCTCAAAAAAAGAAAGAAAGAAAGAAAGAAAACAACCCGCAACTTTTATACAGGAAAAGTAAAAACTTGGGGGGTGGGGAGGAGAAAGAGTCAAATATTGAATACTCTCAATACCTACCATCATATCTGAAATGCAGTAGTTTATTGGTAAATACGTATTGAGGGAAAAAAGAATTGTTTGCCTGGAAAACTGGCCCCGGTTGCAAAGGGAGAACTTGTTTGTAGGACGGATATCGTGAATCGGGAGGAGGGCTGAGTTTCAGCGGCTGCCGGCACAGAGCGGTCTGCGGTGTTCAGAACCACCACGAACACCATGTGTTTGTGGACGAACAGCATCGATGCGGTGTTGGAATATGAAGTGTTTAAAGCACTGGCACTGTTAACGGACACCAGCGACGAGGCAACAATGTGGCCTTTTGTTTTTGCTTGCCACACCTCTGGAAGAAAGCAAACGGACTTTCAAGATTTGAATCCCAGCCCTGCCACTACTATGTCCTGTTCTCGGGCAAGTCACATCCCCTTCTCTGTAGCTCAGTTTCCTCATCGGATAGCATTGCCTGCCTCCTGGGAGTAAATGGGTCACTGCTGCGAAGAGTTGAGGGTGGTGCCCCGCATAGACGTAGTGCGTGCCCTAGTCCCGGTGCAGGCTGTGCCTGGGTTTGGCCACTGGGGGGCGCAGAGGGGAGGGAGAGCCAGCCCAGGTTGGGTCTCCTCGTGGCTCCAGCCACCTCTGCACTGGCCCACCATGGCAGTGGCTCCTCCAGGTAGCCTTGACCCTTGGGCCCTTCGGCTTGGGCGCCGTAGGTTGCTTCCTGTTGTTGCTCATCTCTGAGTGCCTGTCTCCCCTTTGCTTTGCTTTATTTATTTATTTATTTTTATTTATTTATTTGGCAGAGAGAGACACAGCGAGAGAGGGAACACAAGTAGGGTGAGGGGCAGAGGGAGAAGCAGGCTTCCCGCCGAGCAGGGAGCCCGATGCGGGGCTCGATCCCAGGACCCTGGGATCATGACCTGAGCTGAAGGCAGTCGCTTAACCGACTGAGCCACCCAGGCGCCCCTCCCCTTTGTTTTCAACTCTTCCATTACTCACGTCACCACTTCTATTAAATTCCCTGTTTCAACTGCTTAGAGCAGTTTTAGTTTTCCTGGCTGTGCCCCGACTGGTAAAGACTAGGTACGCCTTTACCATCATTATTATTGTTGGGGCTGTTGGGGTTGCTGTCTCGTATACTTCAGAGGAAACTGTGCAGGAAACTGAGACTCAGGAGGCAAAGTGAATTAACCAGAACAGAAACATTTCGAGTGATCTTCAGCAAAGGACGATTTGGTTGTCCTTGGGAACCCAGAGTCTGAGGTAATGTCAGGATGCACTTCTGTTTTTCACTCTCTTCTTGGCTTCATTCTTTGCTCCATGTGGTAAAAAAAAAAAAAAACAACATAAAAATTAAAAAATGACCATTTCTTTTCTAGCCAGTCTAAGAGTGTAGACTCACTTCCAAATTCCTGAGGGAAGAGACTCTCACCCAGCACAGACCAGGCGCCCACCCGAGTCTAGATTAACCAGCCAGGTTCACTTCATGCAAGATGTCAACCAGGAACCTGCCATTCGCGTGGGCTTGCGTGATGGGGTATTTCCCAGAAAGGGGGGCCAGGAGGCTTAAGCTAACAAGTGTCCACTGTAGAGCTCATTTCAGGATTTCAAAGAGCTTAATCATCATGGGAATAGCAATGTCCATATTTGGATGCCAAATAAGGTGCTATAAATACCTTATATCTGGTTTTGTTTGTTTGTTTTATTTTAGTCTGTACAACAGCTTTACAGACAGGTTTTATGTGCCTTTTAGAGATGAGGAGAGGCCAAAGGGAAAATTATGCATTTGTATAATACAAAGCTGCCCAGGCCACCCAAAACGTTAAGGGTCTTTGCTTCTGGTGGGAATTAAAATATATCAACTTAGAGGGGCAACACTGGTTAGCTAATGCTGATCAGAAGTTGTGATTAGTGGCTAAGTATGCCTTTGATTGACAGGAAAAGCAGTGTGGGTACAAATCAAAGTAGTTTAATATTTCTATGAGAAATGCATTTTAAAATAAGAGGTCCTTGGTGGCTAAAAATAATAAAATGGCCCTTTGAAGGTTAAAAGGATCGATTTGGTCCAGCCCGCAACCTTGAAAATAAGGAATTTTACTTGAAGTAATAATTTAGGTTCTTTGTGAGAAGTTCCTTCAACTTCTAAGATGATTCAGAATTTGGAATTACTGATTCAGTCTGACTATATCAAGAGTGTTTAAATATACATTTTCCACTCAATTAATAAGTCATGAATTCATTTGATTTGTCATCAGTGCACTCAGGAATCATCAAAGTAGACTTTGTGCTGTGAGCATTTGCTTGTCTCCTTCTGGTGAATCCTGACATGTCTCGCATGTCGTATTTTCCTAAAAATTCTAAAAATGGGATTGCTTACTGGTAGAATTGGCCATTGGATTCTTGTGTTCCTAAAGAGAAGTTAAAGAACTTGCTTAAATGATGTAGTTTCCCCTCTTTTCCTCAAAATTTTTTTCTGCATGAGTGTAGAGAGTGGAATCCACCATCTAGAGGACAAACTTGAGCCATGTCACAATCAGCTTTAGATCTTGAGAAAGCACCCGTCCTCAACGTTTCTGATTCAGAATGTCTGGGGTGGGGCCTGAGACCTTGCATTTCTAACAAGTTCCCAAGTAAGGCTGATTTTATCTGTGGCCCACACTTTGAAAACCACCGCTCTAGGCTGAGATTAGGCTTGAATGATTTCAGTCATGCAGCTTTAAGAGGAAGCAATGGGGATGGCAGGTTTAAATAATCAGTCTATTCAGTCAGAAGGTAACTCTTCGTACTCAGCGCTGTATTTGGAATATATGAGTTCCCTTTCATCAAGGGGGAAAGATAATGCACAGAGGAGGGTTTACTATTAGGATAATGAAGCTTAAAACTTGGGGCCCCTTTCAAGGCCCTGGGAGGGGGCTTAGCAATGAGTTCACATGGTTTTTGTAAAATTTGCAAAAGGAAAGTATTTTTGTATTTTTTTTTTTTTTCTGAAAAGGAGGCCCAGAAATTATCTGAGCTTTAGCTTCCATGAAGCCTGAATCAGCTCTCTGGTAATTAAGTAGTATAATTAACTCATTATATATGAAAAGACTATAGTTTGTAAGAAAGAGACATTTTTTGCAGGTCACGCAATCTATAAGTGCCAGAAATGAGGATAAAAGAGGACACCATCTCAGAGGACATGAGCCTCACGTGTGAACTTTGTGTGGCACTGAATTTAATTGAATGAGCTCAGCGGGGCATTTAGCCAGATGAAAATCCAGGTTGATCTTAGCTGGCTCACTAAATGATCAGCTTGCTGTATGTGCTCTATGCTTTATTTATTTCCTGTTTATTTGTTTTATTTTATTTATTTGTGACAAGAGCAGAAGATTTGGAGAATGAGATGGGCTCAAGTTCTGGTTTCACCTCTTTTTTTTTTTTTTTTTAAAGATTTTATTTATTTTTGACAGAGAGAGGGCGAGAGAGGGAACACAAGCAGGGGGAGTGGGAGAGGGAGTTTAAATAAAAACATCATTCATAACTGCTAGGATCTGTTTTATCTTCCTGCTCAGCAGGAGTTCCTAGTGGTGAAGGACAATGGCATTTCGGAGGAATTTTGATACATTATCTAGCATAGCTCTGCTTGTTTTCATAAATAAAACCTTACTGGAACATGACCACAGCCATTCATTCAGATCTTGTCTAGGGCTCCTTTTGCCTAACAGTGGCAGAGTTGAGTAGTTAAGACACAGACAGAAGGAGCCACAAAACCTAAAATATTTACAGTCTGGACTTTTACAGAAAAATTTTGTGGATCCTTATCTAACAGAATGGCCCTTTGGTCATGCAATTAATATGAACTATTTGTGCCCTGTTGGTGTAGACTGGCATACCTACTAATTACTAACATTTGTGCAGCACTTTATATCTTTATGTAGGAACAGTTCTGTATCTTCAGATAGGAAAAAATGTCTGTTCATATCCATCATTTCATTATCCTATGAGCTGTATTAAGTTGACAAATTATAACCATTTCCTTTTCATAGACAAAACAGGCTCAGAGAGAATGAGCGAATTTATTTATAAGAGGTGAAACCCGGGGGTGCCTGGGTGGCTCAGTCGTTAAGCGTCTGCCTTCGGCTCAGGTCATGATCTCAGGGTCTCAGGGTCCTGGGATTGAGCCCCGCATCGGGCTCCCTGCTGAGCAAGGAGCCTGCTTCTCCCTCTCCCTCTGCCACTCCCCATGCTTGTGCTGTCTCTCTCTCTCTCAAATAAATAAAATTTTTTTAAAAAGGGAAGCGAATCATGAGCCATGAATAAAATTCCTATAAGCATTCACATGTAGGTTTTTGTATGAACTTAAGTTTCCACTTCTTTTGGGTAAATACCTAGGAGTGGGATTGCTGAGTTGTATGGGAATGGCACGTTTAGCTTTATAAGAAACTGCCCAACCACTCTTTGAAGTAACTACCATTTTGCATTCCCAGCATCCTCAGCAGCACTTGGTGCGGTCAAGTTTCTGTGGGGTTTTGTTGCTATTATTTTAGCATTCTAAAATGTGTGACATGATAACTCATTGTACTTTGAAACTCCGTCTCCCTAATGAATAATGATATTGAGCATCTTTCCTGTGCTTATGAAAGCCATATATCTCCTTTGGTGACATATCTGTTGAAATTTTTGCCCGTTTAAAATATGGGGTTGTTTTTCTTATTAGTGGCTTTATTCATAATTGCCCCAAACTGGCCATAACACACATATCCATCGCTAGTAGATGGATAAACACACTGTGGTACATCCCTGCAACGAAATTCTCAGCAATAAAAAGGATTGAACCCCTGATACACTCAACGATTGTGCTAAGTGAAAGAAGCAAAATCCTAAAGGTATATATGGTATGATTCCATATATGACATTTGTGAAAAGGCAAAAACGATAGGGACAGACACCAGGGAAAGTACAGTTGATTTCAGGAACTTCTTTTTGCTTTACTCTACCAGTCCCTACCCTCTGACCCCTGCCCCCACTCTCCCAACTGTGGATTTAATATCAGTTTAAGCTTGAGTTTCTAATGCAGAAACAGAAACCTGATTTTTTGCTAATTTTAATCGTGGAAATTGCCAGACAGCAGGCATGCCACGTGGCCTTCCGTTTTCATTCCCGAGTGGACATGGAGACAGCCTGGCTCTCTTCATCCTCACATTTTCAGAGTCCCTGCACCTTCCTGCAGTTCTGCCTGCCAGGGGATTGCATAGGGAGATGGTTGAGCAGACGTGTTTTAAGAACTGAGTGCTGAACTGGGATTCTGAATCATAGAGGGTAACGATGTATGCTCACCTCCCACCACCTAGCAGTTGGGAACAGGAAAACTAGCAGGTGAGGTGGGGGGAAGAGGGATAAGTCCAATCTCTTCATAGTACAGTGAATGCCAGGGAAATGCCCACTGTCTTTGGTCTAGTGAGAGGTTGTGTCTGCTGAAAATTGCATGCAGGAAATGAGCTCTACACCCTGACCAGCGCTTGGAAATGTCTTTCCCTTACAAAAAATTTTTGTTGTACGCATCTATTATAAATAGCCTTTTCATTTTATGGGGCAGAACATGAAGTCCTCGGGCTGTCGGACAGGAGAATTTTTTTCTTTTCAAAATTTTTATTAGCGCATACTACAGTCAGACCTGGAGGGTTTTTATTTTTTATTTTTTTAAAGATTTTATTTATTTATTAGAGCACAAGCTGGAGGAGCGGCAGAGGGAGAGGGAGAAGCAGACTCCCTGCCAAGCAAGGAGCCCGATGCGGGGCTCTGTCCCAGGACCCTGGGATCATGACCTGAGCCAAAGGCAGATACTTAACCGACTGAGCCACCCAGGCACCCCAAACCTGGAGGGTTTTTAGAATAAAGGTCCCATCCTTATGTGAATGCAAGCAAAGCTTCTTCTATATCTGATGTTTTGTGGAGCGGTGGAGGTTTTCTTTTAAAAAGTCGTGTTAGGTCTTGCTCTAAGAGCAACCATCCGTGGTACACAGTCCTTTAAAATAAGTCGGGAAATATTACTCTCGGTGCACAATTCCATGGCTTTTGTTCAAGTTCATTGTAGGTCTGAGTTTGCCCTTGTGGCCATTGTTTGGGCTAATTTACATCCGGGTTCTTGCCACTCAAAGTGGAGTCTTGGGCTAGAGCATCCACATCAACTGGGAGCTTTTTAGAAATGCAGGTCCCATCCCAAACCTACTGAATCAGAGTTGGCATTTGAACAAATCCCCAGAGGATGCGTTTGCACCCTGAAGTTTGAAAGGCCCTGATCTAGGTCAAGGGCCTGCCCAAACATCCCACCTACTCTATCAATAACCTTTCTGAGATCACATGTGACCCCCAGAAGTGCATCCTTGCTGAATTCTCCTGATGTCCAGGTAAGTGTGAGTGTGGGGGCATGCTGTTTTACTACAATGAAATTAATTTAGTAAGTGCTTCCTGCTGAGCTGGGCACCAAAGATACCAAAATCAAATAAGGCATGGTTGAGTTTCCAGGAGCTCAGTCTAGTCAGGGACACAGAAGAAGGTACAACATTGCATTGTCCATTGTCTTTATCTGTGTCATTTGACTTCCTTCATCTATACAGGTCCAGTCCCTTCTCTGGAAACATTTCTGAACGTATAGTCCACTGGCCACCTGCCTCCGAATCCTTCAGGTGCATATATGAAAAGAGCGGGGGGGTCGCCCCAGACCTACTGAATCACACTCTTGGACTGAGCCCTGACATCTTCATTTTAATAATTATTCACATTATAATTTGAGAACCATTGACCTGGGTGTTGCCTGGATATCCTTAATGATTATACAGCGTGATACAAAGGAATGTTTAAATACAACTTCCTATATTTAAGGAATCATTTGGAGTTTTCCTCATCCAAAATTCAGGCAGAGTTTCCAGGGCCCTCCAAGTTCAAAGCTGCTTTTATCTCTGCGTGAGACAATGCAAAGATCTTTGTGGATAGGAGTCAAGGATTGTTTGAATTCATATTTACGTATTTTCTAGTGGCATGTTTTCTAGGAGCAAATGAAAATGCTTTGTTCTGTAATGAGTTAAAAGCGTGAATATTGTTATGACAATACTGTGACTTTCTTGTTTAATGTTTATACTCATCTAATCAAACAAATTGAAATTGGGTTATGGCTATTGCACATTATAGCAGTTATCCAGTTTAAATGCAGGTCTGAAGGAAATAAGATTGATTTTTCTATGCTACTTGGGGACATCATAGGTTATTAGTGTGCTGGTTGAATTTTCAATTAGGTTTTTGTGGAGGAGAGAAAGATTAGTGGTTGTGTTTTTTATTTTATTTTCTTAATGTATTATGTAAAACTGTAATATTTCATTCTAATTAGGGAGTCAGATGACTTTTGAAAGTTTGGCAATATGGGCGCCTCGGTGGCTCAGTTGGTTAAGCGACTGCCTTCGGCTCAGGTCACGATCCTGGAGTCCCGGGATTGAGTCCCGCATCGGGCTCCCTGCTCATCAGGGAGTCTGCTTCTCCCTCTGACCCTCCCCCGCCTCATGATCTCTCTCTCTTTCAAATAAATAAATAAAATCTTAAAAAAAAATAAATAAAAAAAAAGAAAGTTTGGCAATCTGCTTCCACACTTTTATTAAAGCATGTCAGGTTTTTAAAGTGGTTAATAATTTTGAGGAACATTTTTATTTTTGAAAAGAAAATGATCGAGTTGTACACCATTAAAATAGTTACTACGGTAACAGCTACCTTATTTTTCAGGGAATCAACTGTAATATGTACCAAAATTTCATAGATGGCTGAACCTATCTTTCTATTTTTTTTTTAAGATTTTATTTATTTTATTTTGAGAGAAAGAGAGAGGGAACATGAGCAGGGGGAGGGGCTGAGGGAGAGGGAAGCAGACTCCCCTGCTGAACAGGGAGCCTGACACAGGGACGCAAGGATGCAGGGCTCCATCCCAAGACCTGGAGATCATGACCTGAGCTGGAGGCAGATACTTAACTGACTGAGCTACCTAGGTGCCCCTGAACCTGTCTTTCTATAAACCAAACCTTTTTTTTTTTTTAATTGCCTTCATTCTACAAATGCATTTCGTGTACTTGCTGTGTGTAAGCACCATGCCTTACACTATGCATTCAGAGTTTATCTAACAACAGTTGTTCACAAAAATGTTTCGGTGCCACTGACTGCTGGGAAAGCAGAGCAAAAGGCCAGAGAACACAATGGCAAGAAAGAACGGCGAGCCCTGGCAAGTAGGAAAAGGCTTCATGGAAGAGGTGACTTTAGATCTGGGCCTTGACTCAGAAGTAGGAGTTGGCCAAACGAAAAGGTATTCTTTAAGTTGAAAAGGCATTGCATGTTCATTACATGCTCATTTTTAAAGTACCTATAGAAAAAAATATTAATTTATTACATTTGATCTTTATTCAATGTATCAAGCACTAACTGTGTGTCCGGAAGTGTGGGTGATGCTGAAAATACAATGGGGAAAGTCCACAAGAGCAGTCTTTGGTTCACTAATTCACTGGAAAACCAGAACCCACTACAAGCTATTATACTTGCGGTTAGGGTTTATCACAGCTAAAAGATACAGATGAAAATCAGCCAAGAGAAGAGGTACCTAGGGCAGAGTCCAGGAAATTTCCAAACATGGAGCTTCAGTTGTCCTCTCCCTCTGGAGTCATGGACAGCATAACTTTTCCAGGATTGATGTGTGACGATATGCACAGAGTACTGCCAACCAGGGAGGTTCATCTGAGCCTTGGAGTCCAGTATTTTTATTGGGGCTCCATCACACAGGCATGGTTGATGACCCATGTGGTTGACCTCAGTCTCTAGCCCCTCCAGAGGTGGAATTGATGCCAAATAACCCAAAGCCCCTACCCTAAATCACATTGTTAGACTATGTAGTGTGACGCAAGACCTGCAGGCAAACAAAAACACTAGTGGTAGGTATGACATTCCATGGTCTTCGAGATTACTGCCAGTAGTAGCCAAGGGGGAAAGGCCAGACCTCTGTTTGGCCAAGGTTGAATTCTTTACTGTACAGGAACAAAGCCAAGTGTATAAAACTCAACATAAAATGAATGAGAAGAGGACTATAAAGAAAAGACCCCAGGATACTGGGGAATGGAAGGGGTAGGGGTGTAGAACTGCCAGGTAGGAAGATTTTTCTCAAGCGAGTGGACTGAGATTCAAAGGATGAATGGGATTATCCAGGTGAGCGGTGCAGTGAAGAGCATTTCAGAAGAAGGAAACATGGTGCCAAGGCTGAGGTGGGAAGTAGCGGGCATGTTCCAGAAACTGGAAGATGAGGCTGGTGCAAGAGAGAAGGAGAGGGAATGTGATTAGGAATAAGGAGCAGATCCCAGGTGGCCTCAGAGACCCTGGAAATGATTATGGACCATATCTCCAGTTAACGGGAAGCCACTGTAGGGTTTTAGAGGCTGAGCATGGATGCTCAGGTTGGTGATTTGTGATGCATGGGTGGCCGCGGTGAGAAAAGCCAGTCGGGGATGAGAGCGGAGCCAGGGAGACGGTTGGAAGACTGCCTCAGCCATCATCTCATCTAGATGAGAGAAGACAGTGGCGGGATCGAGGGTGGAGGCAGTGGAGTTGGAGAGAACAGTGGCGGGTAGAGTTGGCGGGACTTGTCAAGCATGACGTCCCTGCCAGCAAAGGCTGAGCTGTCACACGGTGTCGTCACCTCTGGGTGTCTGTCCGCTCTGTCTGATTTGTCCCTTCCATCCTGCTGTAGGCAAGTAACCAGACTCACTAGAATTAGTGGAAGGAAGGAAGGGCAGCCGCCGAAGGGGTGACAGGTGGGATTCTGTGAAATCAGTTCACGTCTCCAGATTTGGTGATGCCTCTTCTGACTGCTGAACCGCAAGCCCCCAACTCACCCCCACTTCCAGTTTAGGCTGCGTTCCAAACAGTGCTGGTTGCCAGAGCAGTTAATTAATAGCTGAGGTATTACTGGTCATAGATCCCGTTATACCCTAAGGGATCACGTGTCCTCCCTTGAAAAACAGCTGATCGCCAGAAAAGCCTAATACAGAGCTGTCAGCAGAGAACCCGACCGTTAGGAAGAGCTGAATAAATATTGAACAAACAAGTATATGTTTAATCTGCTTTTAAAACATGAGCATTAAAAGAGTTTCCAGTATATGTGTGGTATGTTTTACTAAACTCAGACAAGGGGGCGCCTGGGTGGTTTAGTCAGTTAAGAGTCTGCCTTTGGCTCAGGTCATGATCCCAGGGTCCTGGGATTGAGCCCCGCATCGGGCTCCCTGCTCAGTGGGAAGTCTACTTCTCCCTCTGCTTCTGCTCTTCCCCCCTGCTCATGCTTGCACTCTCTCTCTCTCCCCTCTCTCTCACGCTGTCTCCCTCTCGCAAATAAATAAATACAATCTTAAAAAAAACAAAAACAAAAAAACTCAGACCAGACCTCCTAGTTGCATATACTCCCTTGATTTTCTGTGCGTATTTCATAAATTCTGTGCATGGTACTTTGAGGATAGCAGAAAACAGGAGGATGTCCCCTGCCTGTTTCACTTGTTTAATTGTCCAATCAAACATCTTGCTCAGAAACAATTAGTAGAGGAAGTACTTTCAGTGCACACAGAATAAAGACAGTAGACCTTGGATTTTCCTTTGAAATTCTATTTTAGTCAGTGACTGGCCAGCACTCATTGAAAATGCTGTCCCTTAGCCAGCTGGACACTTTCCTGTTCCTGTGTACGGGGTTTTCTCAACTAGAGATGACAGTGTTGGGACGCCAGTGTCATCTTGGCTCCAAGTCAGCATTAAACAAAAGGTGCCTTAAGAGAGGCGGGGATTGGAAAATTGGAAAATTGGAAAAGGTGTGTAGGGGTGAACTATTTGTGTGGGCTGTTAAGTGTTTCGTGTAAATCGGCAGGGAATCTGCGAAAAATACCTTTCAGCTCCGTTCAAAACTTGCTGCCTGATTTATCAAACTACAGTTTGCCCCGGCTTTGTTTTGACATTGCAAAGGCTTTCTGGCTCCCACCCCGGCCACTTGCTGCGCCGCCGCACCCCCAGCACGGATCAAGCTGGGTCTGTTCGGAACCAGAAACCCAAGCCCAGGGCGTCAACTTCCTAAAGCGGTTCCGCGGGATTAGAATGAACTTTCCAAGTCCTGAGAGTCCCAAATGGGAGATGTTCGGCCTAGAATTTGGGGTTTGTCGGGGAGGAGGGGAGTCCACCCGGCTCTTTGCCCGCCTTGGGCCGGCCTCTGGCGGCTGGGAGCACCTGGCAGGGGCACCTGAGGGGCACACCTGGCGAGGGGGCGGGGTGGGCTGGGCGGCTCCTCCCCAGCAGCCA